>NC_077229.1:78071832-78324885 GCF_027887165.1 Monodelphis domestica
TTATTTAATAAATCATTTTAAATACCAATAAACTTAGTACATTATTTCATAAATAGCATGCTTATAAGCAAAATAACTATAATTTTCTTTTTAAAAAATTAGTGAGAAGAATGGTACTGTTTTACATATTTTTGCAAATCTCTTTCACATCTGACCTAATAGAAACCAGCTAGAATCTCCTATCTGCTTCATTATCCAGTCTGATGTGAAATATTATTTTGGTTGAAGTATATGAAGAAAATACAGTCTCATGTAGATAGGGAATTGGTAAAGGGAGAAGTACTAGAATAGCCTTTTCAGATAATTGGTCTTTGTTATCATCTTTGACATAACATCAAAACTTGATAAGGAGTATTTCCTAAAAGATTAGTTGCAATGTGGATTTTGGAAAACTCCACTGTTCCTTCACGAAAGTAAAAAAGGCAAATAATGTCATCATATGATTATGAAAATAGTTTTGACGTTGGATCCCACAAGTCAAGAGACCTGGGGTGGAATATTGACTCTGACACAGACTAGCTTTATGATCATGGGGCAGTCTTTTCTACTCATTGAACCTCAGTTTCCTCACTGTCAAGGAGAGATAATAATGTTTGCACTATTGTAAACCTCATGGCATTGGCCAGATGTTACAATCCAGGTTGGCTGAGTGGACCATGAGCTACCTCAAGGAGCTAATGCTGATCCAGGACTCTTGGCCAGGAAAAAGCAGGGAAATTTTCTTTTCCACAAAGCAACTTAGATAGCCTATGGTAGGTAAGCTGACAGAAGAACTTACAGACAATGCCCTTTGGACTACAGCTCTTAGCTTTGAGTGACCAGGCCCCACTCTGCTGTCTGTGGGGAGAACTCCCTTTTGTTCTTGGGAGAAAGCCTAAACTGCTAGACTTCGTGTGTGTGTGTGTGTGTGTGTGTGTGTGTGTGTGTGTGTACGCACGGGGGGGGGGGGGGGAGAGAGAGAGAGAGAGAGAGAGAGAGAGAGAGAGAGAGAGAGAGAGAGAGAGAGAGAGAGAGAGAGAGAGAGTTTGTGTGTGTGTACCCACTGGGAGGGAAGGGGATCAAGTGAACTTTTTAGGTCAACTCAAATGTCGTGAGGTCACCTACCCTCAGAGAAGACAGCAGCCCTTCTCAACAAGTCTATAGAAGATTACAGGATCTAGAAACAGTCTTAAAAGATCATATAATGCCTCCAGCATAACCCCCTCATTTTACAGAGAAGAAAACTGAGATCCAGAGACTTGAAGCGACTTGTCCAAGGTCAAACAGCTAGTATGTGGAAAAGCAGGAATCTGAACCCAAGATTTCCCTAACAAGCCAGTGTCTCTTTTACTTTGCCCTCTAAAGAAGTTGACTTACTGGGCCTAATAATGCTAATAAAGATAAGAAGGAGGAGGAGGATAGCTAACATTTCTATAGTGCTTAAGATGTGCCAGGCCCTATGTCTTTACAAACATGATCTCATTTAATTCTCACAATAGTCTAGCAAAGAAGGTGCTATTTGTGATCCCCATTTTTCCAATAAGGAACTTGAGACAGACAAGGGAAAGGTGAGTTGCCCAGGGTCAGCTAGTGTCTGAGGCCATGTTTGAATTCAGGTTTTCCTTCCTCCAGGCCCAGTGCTTTGTGCATGATTGCATCCCCTACCTGCTCAAAAGAACTACAGAAAGAGTGCCTGAAAGGGCAGAGCATGGTGAACATGAGACTAGTTAAAAGATCTAGATTCAAGACAGCTCTGCCCTGTATTTACTGTGTACCTTCCAGCAAATGATTTTTCCTGTGAACCTCAGTTTTCTCATTGATAAAATGGGAAGAATCATAATTATGTGCTACCAGATAGGGGCATTGTGAGAATGGATGCAAAGCACTTTGTAAACCAAAGAAGTTCTATTGGTTTATCTTGTTTTAATCATCTGGTTCAGCCCTTCATTTTATAGATGGGGAAACTAAAGCCCAGAGAAAGAAGGGAGCTTGCCTAAGGCACTCAGACTAGAAAAACCACTCTGGTGATGAACAGAGACCTTCAAAGGTAGCCTCTTGACTCTCTCTCTGCCTCATGATTTTTCCATTATATCAGATTTTTCTCTAGTAGAACTGTGATATTGGGAAAGAATTTAAGTTTTTAATACTTTGTTTATTTCTGATTGTTATCTTTTTTCCAATACCATGTCCTACATCAAGGATTTGTAACCACAGATTCCTAAGGGATCCATACAAATGAAATCCATGGATTTAGGGGATGGGCTGGGAGAAGGAAATCGAATTTTTATTTCAACAGAGGTGGTTTTCTCTGTAATTCTCTGTATTTTATTTTGTACATTTAAAAACATTATTTTGAGATGGGGTCCAAAAGCTTCACCAGACTCCCCAAGGAGTCCATGACACAAAGAAGATTAAAAACTCCTGCTCTATATTCTCTAAAACAATGATTCTCTACTTGGAGATTAAGACATTGTAAGAAGGTCCAAGAATCCAGATGCATAACCAAGTACTATAATTTGGACCTTTAACTCTCCAATATGAAGTGTTATCTGGCATAATAAATTTGCAAACACATATTCTATAAATGGAATAATAGCATGTCTCACACATATATTATTTTTAAAATGTATGTAGTGTTATTATAAATAATTTAAAATTTTATTTTAACAAATTGTAATGTGCTCTGTAAATGACAAGAACCTCGAGCATATGCCCTGCCAAACAAAGCTGGTGAAGGGACCAGATAATATATCCTCTGAAGCATAGTTGAATGAATGGAGATGTTGAGGCTAAAGAAGAGAAGATTAAAAGAACATGATGGTCATCTCCAAGTATTTGAAGGCTCATTACTATAGTGGAGTGGGCTGTCTCATAAGGTAGCAATAGCCTTGGAAGTCCTCAGAGTCAGGATCCAAAAAGATCTCAACAGCTACAGAACTCTATTCGTCTAGTTTAAGTTCTAGATCCAGTTCTCTAGTTCAAGTTCTAGATCCAGTCCAACAAGAATTAATTAAATTTTGTTCATGATTTAATTTATGAAGACAATATAACAATGTAATATAATATGATGAAATATGTTGGGGCAAACGTGAAGTCTAACACCTGGATTAAAATGCGCAATAGTACATAAAAGGCATGTCTAGAAATACTTCCCATGACAACGACTAAGGGGTCTTAGAGGACTTGAAATTCAAGAAGAATCAATAATTTAGCACAGCAATTAGAAAGGCTAATGTAATGTGAGATGTAACTAGAAGAGTGTGTCCAGAAAGAGACAAGGAAGAATAGGGACAACCTTGCTTTAGACCTGTCTAGTACATTGCCAGCACCAACCACAGTGCTGGGGTCTGCATTTGAAGAAGGATATTGACAAATGGAAGAACACCCAGAGGGGGGATGACCAGGTTGGGGATCAGATAGGAAAGACACAATGGTTGTCTTCAGAATCATGCAAAGGACTGTCACAGTAGAAAAGGATTCAATTCAGTATTGACCCTAGAGATTCAAAGTAGGAACGGTAGAAGTTGGAGAGATAGGTTACAGCTCTAAGTTAGGAAAAACTTCCTAAAATGCGAGCAATTAAAAATACTACCTTTTAAAGTAGTGACTTCCTGGGGAAGGCAGATGTCACAATAGGTAGAGAGCCAGGTCTGGAGTCAGAAGGACCTGGGTTCAAATCTGACCTCAGATACTTCTTAGCTGTATGATCCTGGGCAAGTCACTTAACCCCCATTGCCTAGTCCTTACCTTTTTGTCCCAGAGTTGTTACTAGAACAGAAAAGTAAAATTAAAAAAAAAAATAGTGAGTTCCCCATTAGAAAAGGTCTTTAACTGCTCTTTTTGTGGTGGCAAAGAATTGGAAACTGAGGGGATGTCCATCAATTGAGGAATGGCTGAACAAATTGTGGTACATGCTGGTAATGGAATACTCTTGTGCTATAAGCAAGATGATTTCAGAAAAAGTTGGAAAGAGCTGCAGGAACTGATGCAAAGTGAAATAAACAGAACTGAGAGAACACTGTACACAATAACAGCAATATTGGATGATTATCTGTGAAAATGTGGCTACTCTCACCAATGCCATGATCTGGGACAATCCTGAAAGACTTATGATGGGGAATGCTATCTACCTCCAGAGAAAGGACTGTTGGTGTTGTCTTTCACATCAGTGTATCTTTGGTCTTATTTTGGGATTTTGGTTATACGTGAGTGTGCTCTTACAGCAATGACTAAGATGGAAGTGTATTTTGCTTGACAAGAAAAAATGGGGGGAAAAAGATCTTTAAGGAGAGCCCTTGTTAGAAAGTTGCAAATGAGGTTCCTATCAGGGACAAAGATGACGTCTCAGGTCTATTCATCCCAGTTCTGAGATCCTGTGGCTCATCTAAAAGTTGGCTGAACGATGACCTGTCAAGGATTCAGTAGAGAACATTCCTGTATGGGGTGGCAGGGAGGACCAAATATTCACTAAGGTATCTTTTTCCTGGGACCACCTGATTCTTCTCTTCTGGGATAATCCTTCTTTCAGTTCCTGAGTCCCTTTCTGGATTTCTATGTCTCTTTCATGTTCTTTTACACTATCCCTTCCCTGCCGATATTGCAAGATTATTCTCCTTTGCAACCCTGCCTTTGGGAATGATTCCCCTGCAGAGATTCTCCTTTTCCATCTTAGCCCCTCCTGCTCCTTCTCCTCTCTTCAAAGCCTTTTTTGGACCTCACTCTCCCATTGTGAGGGACAAAGTCTGATATATGTAAGCACATGCTAAGTCAAGGAGAAAAAAGATGCCCTGCCAGATCCTTGCAAGTGTTTGGTCAGGCCCTTGCAGAAAGGATACTGCCTGAGGGGCTAGGAAAGTATGAATCATTTCCATTTTGGAGATGACACAGTATTGTGGAAAGGGTGTTTATGGGGCCTGGCCTGGAATCTCTTCCACATTATTCAAGGACTCCATGACTATAGGCAAGGCACAGAATAACAAGAACCTCAGAAGAGGACATCAAACCTAACATGGATGGGAACAAAAACTCCCCTACAATATCCTTCATAAAGGATTATCCAGCCTCTACTTAAAAACTTCCATTAATGAGAAACTCAGTACTGCCAAAGACAGGTTATCTTCTTCAAAATAGTCTCCTAAGTTCCCTTCTAGCTTTAAAATCCATGGCTGAATTCAGTTGGGGCCCTGTACCACCTGGCTGCCTCATAGAATCATAATAGAACTAAAAGGGACCTTAAAAATCAGCTAGTCCACGGAGCAGCTGGGTGGTTCAGTGGATTTGAGAGCCAGGCCCAGAGATGGGAGGTCCTGGGTTCAAATCTGACCTCAGACACTTCCCAGCTGTGTGACCCTGGGCAAGTCACTTGACCTGTAAATCTTGAAACTTTTCAGACTTGTGAATGTTAAAAATTCCCCATTGGGGAATTTTTTATTGGGACAATTCCCTATTGGAACTATTCCCCATTTTAAATAGTGAAGCTACTTAGATCTAAAATGTGAGAACTCTACTTAGATCAGAAATGGGAAGACCTCTACTCCACCCATACTTAAGACTGCTTTAGGGGAAAAAACTCCTTGCTGAACAATGAAAAATACTTACACCCATACTTAAGTCATGCCTATTTTTAGAATTAATTACAAAGGGGTGCTAAGTACCCATAAAGGTCAGGCAACTTATGAACTTAAAAGGAGCAAAGAGGAAAAAACTTACACAGAGATTCTAACCTACTCAGGTGTGGATTACTAAAAGGATTAATCTACTCAGGTGTGAATTCAGAATGGGCTGTCCTTTGGAAAACGTCTACTGTGATTGGTAGATGGAAGAACTTAGGGGAGGTAACACAGGAGAAAACCCGCTATATAAGAAAAAGGACAGACTGTTGAGGAGATCTCTGGAGAAATACAGGCTCTTGAGAAACACAGTCGTTAGAGAGATAAGCTCTAAGGAGGTTGTTGAGAGGACAATCTCTAAGGAGGTCTCTCAAGGGAGGCTGACTCTGGCTGGAACTCCCTCTGGGGAGACTCTGTCCCCCTGAATCCTCGCTTGAATAGATCTTATGGTGAGTGATTAAGGACTGACTGGTCTTTTCTTTTAGGGCTTAGGCCTGGGTTGGCCAGGGCTGCCTGGGCCGGCCATCATTTATTTCCTTTTTTTCTCTCTCTCTCTTTCTTTGATTCCTCATTGTATTATTAATTAAATTCTCTATAAAACCCAGTTGACTTGGGTATATTCATAATTGGGAATATTTCCCTGGCGACCACCTTATATTTGATTTAAAACAAGACACTGTGGTGAAAACATATTTTCTGTGGTCACAATTTACTCACCTACTCTTATATCTATCACAATTTATATCTTCTACTATTTTAACTCACTACAGTTTACAACCCTCAACCATTTAAACTCTTACAGTTTATGGCATCCACTCTTTTAAATGTCACAGCCCCCATTGCCTAGCCCTTGGAACCAATACACAGTATTGACTCCAAGACAGAAGGTAAGGGTTTAAAAAAATCAGCTAATACAACTCTCTCATTTTACAGATGAGGAAAATGAGGCCCAGGCCAAAAGTGTCTACTCAAAGTCACCATGTGTCAGCAGGAAAATCAAACCAGGTCCTCCACACTCCAAATCCAATGGTCTTTTGTATAAGGAAGGGAAGCAATGGGAGTGATCTGGTTTCTTCTCATTCTCCTGCTCTGACATGGGCAAGTTAAAGCTGGAACAATCCTTGGGCACAGTCGAATCCAACTCTCTCATTTTGCAGGACAGAAAACTGAGGCCTGGAGAGCATAAAAGCAAGTGTCAGAGCCCAGGCTTGAACCCCAGGCTCTTGATGTCCAGATTAGGGCTCTCTTCATTGCCAAAGCCAATCTTTAGTGGTAGCATATCCCTGAGACCCAAGCAGCTGCCTCCCAGGAAAACTCCCACCTTCTTCAACTGGGTGCTGTCATTTCAAGTGACAAGCCAAGGGCTGGAAGTCTCCTTCCTGGGTGCAGTGGGAGCAGAAGAGCGGAGGGAAGTGGAGTCCAGGCCTTGCTGAGAATTCCTGCCATGTGGCCAGGGGCAGAGTGACTCACATTGACTCTGGCATAATGGCAATTAAGATCTGCAGCTGCTATTAATAGCTGCCAGGACTGGCTCAGCAGGGGCTGAATGAGCAAACTCTTCCTTCTAAGGGGCTCTCATTCAGAAATGCTGAGTCAGGGCCTGGGGATGGGGGAAGAGCACTGCACCATGGGTCTGAGAAGCTGGGAACTCTCTCTGCAGACTCGAGGCAAGCCTGAGGGCAACGGTGCACTGATGGGGCAGCCTGGACACTTGTATAGGGGCTGGGAAACTGTGCCCAATAACAATATCCACAACAATAAAACCAATAAAATCAACAGCAATATTAAGTACTGACTACATAGCAGGTCAACTGCTGAATGCTGAAGATTCAGCGATGAAAAATGAAACTGCATCTGCTGTCCTGGAGCTTAGATTCTGCCAGCAGAGAGCACAGACACACAGAGGTATACACAGACTAAATGCCAAATAAATGCAAGATGCTTAGGTAAGAGCTACAGTGAGACCTCCTTTAAAAGGCACTGCTTAAGCTGTGTCTTGAAGGAAGAGGATTCTCTACAGGGAGGATGAGGAAGGAGGGCCCCCCGGCTTGGAGGGTTGCCCATGCAAAGGCATGGAGAAAGGACACACGGGCTTCCTGAGGAGAGAGCAGAGAAGGACAATTTGGTTTGATTGTGGAGTGTGGGAAAGGCAGTGATGGATACGGAGTCTGGGAAGGTGGGCTTGTGAAGAGGCAAATAGACTTCCTCTTTTGTCCTAGAATATTGTAACAGGGAATCTTTGGAGTGTGGGGGGTAAAGGAGAGGACAGGATCAGCCCTGTGCACGAGGAAAATCGCTTTGGAATCTGGGGAACGGAGAGATTGGAATGTCAGTGCCATAATCTAGTGGAGAGGTAATGAGGACCTGAACTAAGACAGTGGCTATGGAAATGGAGAGAGAGGACAGGCACAGAGAGAGATCATGAAAGCAAAAATGGCGCCTGATTGGAGAGAAAGGAGGTTAGAATAATGCTGAGGTAATGAAACAGGGAGACTGGAAGAAGATGGCAACTTGGACAGAAGCAGGGAAGTTTGGAAGCTAAGTTGGGGGGTCATGATAATGGCTTCCTATATCACTCTGACACTTTCAAAGTGCCCCTACTACAACATAACACAACTGTGGGGTCTGCAGTACAGTATTCCCACTTTATCGATGGAGAGATCTGTGCCTAGAGAGAAGTCATTTGCTCAAGATCTCACAGCTGTTTTAATGCCAAGTACCCTCTGGCACCTCCCCTGCCCTCTTCAAGCTTCCCTCATTAGAAGGTCAAATCCTTGAGGGCAGGGACTGTCTTCTTGCTATTGTGTCCCCAGCCCTAAGCACAGGAACTGGCACTTAGTAGGAACTTAGTAAATGTTTATTATTATTGACTAATGTCTGAGCTCTAGAGCTAGGATTCTTTCTAATTCTAAGTCTAGGACCCTATCTATGTATGACCCTTTCTATGACTACTATAGAAGTGTCCCTATTCATACTGCTGCTGTGCCTTTTCAGTATAGCATTATGCACCTCAAATGAAATGAACTGAAGGGAAACTAGACCACAGAATCACAAGGCCAGCAGCCAATAGCTCAACTTTCCTTGGCCAAGTAGGAGGGTCCTCAACTTAGGGACAAAAACAGCTCCTTTGTTTGGAAAACTTCAGTCACACAGTTTGGGGCAATGGTTTGGCCAAGACAACACAAGTATGGTCATAGAATAAGCCCTGTCCAGTACAAGAAATACCCCCTATCACTCAACAATCAGATCCCTTTAGCCTGTTTTCTCAAGGTCTGGGCTGAAGCTAACTGCAGTTAACTTGTACCCTCTGGCTATTGTCAGCACCAGTTGGGTTCCCTCCAAATTTCACTATCTCTCCCCAGCAGCTTCCTTCTCTGCCTCTTGTTCTACTGGTCAAGCTAACTCCCTGGGGCCCTCTTCCTGCTGAACCTTTGGGGCTGGTGACTAAAAAGAGCTTCTAACTTAGGTATTTCTTGGCTCCCTTTGCCAAAGTCTACTGTGCTTCCCTTCCACTAGAAACCTGGAAAAGATATGATCAGTGTTGCTATTTCTCATCTGAAAATCTCCAGCAAGACCAATGAGAGAATGTGGCATTTGGACAAAGTTCACATCAGGGAGAATGATGAGCAGATCCAATAAGCCAAAGTATTTATTTTATCTATTTAGCGAGCATTGTGTTTTAGAAGGTACACTGGTAAGCTAGAACATGTCTAGAGGAAGGCAGCCAGAATGGGAAAGGAAATGAAAACTACTTCAGAGAAGATTAGTTAGAAAGAGCTCACACACAATGTAGCAGCTTTAGGAACTCTCAGCTCAGAGGCAGCAAGGGAGTCACACAATTGGCCAAAAAGACATTATAGGGCCCTGGGTATAGATACAGCTGGCACTGGTTGGCTCTTCTACTGCCCATACACAGTCCTGGGTTGCAATTACAGGGCAGAGAGGAGTGCTGGGGGTTTGTCACAAGGGAGCAGGGGCCCTGTGACAGTTCCAAGACAAAGAGGAGCACTAACACTTATGATCAGAGACCCTTCCTGAGTAGAGACAAAAATGTAGACCAGAAGAGCAGGGACCATACCTTTCCTAGTATCACACTACCTTGAAAGCACCAGAAACTTGCAGACCCCAAGAACTAGCTGTGAAAACAGCAGGGAGAAAAATCTTGAAACTTGAGATGGTGCCTTCCAACCTCCAGGTGAGCAGAGTACAACTTTAACTTAAAGTTCAAAGTGAAGAAATAGGCTAGTAAAATGAGTTAAATAAGGGGATAGAGGGATGAGAATTTAACTATAAAAAAACTACGACAGTGGCAGGAAAGACAAAGACACAAACTAATAAAAAGACAACAATGTGAAAACAGCTACAAACAAAGCCTCAAAGAAAAATGCTAATTGGGTCCAAGTTAAAAAAAAAAAAAAGAACTCCTGAATGAGATAAAAGTGGTGGAGGAAAAATTGGGAAAAGAAATGAGAGTGATGTAAAAAAAATTATGGGGGAAAAAAAAGAATTAACAGCTTGGTAAAAAAGGCACCAAAAATATGGAAGAAAATAATGCCTTAAATAACAAAAATGGCCAAATAGTAAAAGAGGAACAAAAATTCACTGAAGAAAGTAAATCTTTAAAAAACAGAACTGGTCATTACATGATTATCTCAATAGATGAAGAAAAAGCCTCTTGACAAAATACAACACTCATTCCTATTGAAAACACCAGAAAGTGAAGGAATAGAAGGTCCTTTCCTAAAAATAATAAAAATATTGGCCAATATTTAAAACCATCAGCAAGCATCATCTGCAATGGGGATAAATTAGAAGCCTTCCCAATATGATCAGAGGTGAAACAAGGATGCCCAATAATACCTCTTTTATTTAACATTGTACTAGAAGCACTAGCAGTAGCAATTAAAGAAGAAAAAAGAAATTGAAGGTATTAAAAGAGGTAATGAGCAGACTAAACTATCACTCTTTGCAGATGATATAATGGTCTACGTAAAGAATCCTAGAGAATCAACTAAAAAGCTAGTAGAAATAATCAACAACTTTAGCAAAGTTGCAGGATACAAAATAAACCCACATAAATCATCAGCATTTCTATAAATTTCCAAAACATCTCAGCAGCAAGAGTTAGAAAGAGAAATTCCATTTAAATCACCCTAGACAATATTAAATACTTAGGAATCTATCTGCCAAGAGAAACACAGGAACTATATGAACACAACTACAAAATACTTTCCACACAATTAGAACTAGATCTAAAGAATTGGAAAAACATTAATTGCTCATGCGTAGGACAAGCTAACATAATAAAAATGACAATCCTACCCAAATTAATTTACTTATTCAGTGCCATACTTATCAAGCTACCAAGAAACATTTTTTACTGATTTTGAATGGAATTTCTCTTTCTAATTCTTGCTGCTGAGATGTAGATTCTTACCTACCAGTTTCCCTTACTCCCTTTATAAAATAAACTTTGTTTTTTATAAGTCAAGGGGTTCATGCTTTACTGGCCCTGGGTGGGTTGTATCATCTCACATCCCTCTAGGATAGTTCCTTATTACACAACCTACCCAGCAAAACTGAGTATAATTCTTCAGGAGAAAAAATGAATACTTAATGAAATAGAAGACTTTTAAACATTCCTGATAAAAAGACCAGAAAATTTGACAAACACAAGACTTAAGCATAAAAAGGTAAACACAAAAGAGTAATCATAAAGAATTCAATAAAATTAAACTATTTTCATTCTTATATAGAAAGATGATACATGTAACTCCTAAGAATTTTATTGTTGTTCTTGTTATTGTTTAGTCATTTTTCAATAATGTCCAACTCTTCATCATCACTTTTGGGTTTTTTTGGCAAAGACACTGGAGTGATTTTCAATTTTTTTCTCCAGCTCACTTGACAGTTAAGGAAACTGAGGCCAACAGAGTCAAGTGATTTATCCAGAGACACATAGGTTGTGTCTGAGACCAGATTTGAACTCAAGTCTTCCTGACTCCAGAATCTGTCCACTGTGCTACCTAGTTGTTCTTTTCATTATTAGGGCAGTTGAAAGAAGTTTACCTAGTCATAGTACACAAGTGTGAGTCAATTATTTGGAATGATTGCCAATAAAAATGAAGGGGTGAAAAAAGGGGGTACTCTGGGAGAAGGATTAAAAGGTCAAATGGGGAAATTTTTCTCATATAAAACATATAAAATAGGTGCACAAGGAAGAGCTTTTACAGTGGAAAGGAAAATGGTATAGGGGGAATAAGCAATGCTTAGACCCCACTCATCAAAACTGGTTCAAAGAGGGAATAATATATAAAGAATATATATATATATAAATATATGTTTATATTTACATATATATCCTTCTCTCATATATTCATATATATATGAACACACTCAGTTGTATATAGAACTATAGCTTTTTGAGGCAAACAGGGTTAAGTGACATAAGCAGGGTCACATAGCTAGAAAGCATCTGAGACTGGATTTGAAATCAGGTTTTCCTGACTCCAGAACTGGTGTTCTACCCATTGTGCCCCCCAGCTCCCCTAGAAATGTAACTTACCCAAAAGGGACATAGGAGAGAAAGGAGATAAGAGAAAGGAGGTAGAAATTATAAAAGGGAGGGCAGATTAAGAGAGGCAGAGGTTAAAAGCAAAATAGACTTTTGAGGAGGAATAGGATAAAAAGAGAAAAGAAAGAAGAAAATGGGACAGAGGGAAAAAACACAGAAGTCATAACTGTGAATGTGATAGGAAGAGTTCACTCACAAAATTTTGCAAGTGGATAGCAAAATGGATTAGAAACCAGAATCCAACAATATGTTGTTTACAAGAGACGCACTTGAACCAGAATGAGACACAGAGTTTAAAAGGGGATGGATCAGAATCTAATATGCTTCAACTAAAAGAAGGCAGAGATGGGGCAGCTAGGTAGTTCAGTGTATTGAGAGCCAGGCCTAGAGACAGGAGGTCCTAGGTTCAAATCTGGCCTCAGATACTTCCCAGTTGTGTGACCTTGGGCAAGTCACTTGACCTCCATTGCCTAGCCCTTACCACTCTTTTGCCTTGGAACCAATATTGATTCCAAGACAGAAGGTAAGGGTTTAAAAAAAAAGAATAAAATAAAATAAAATAAAATAAAATAAAATAAAATAAAATAAAATAAAATAAAATAAGGCAGAGGAAGCAGACCTGATCTCAAAGCAAAAGCAAAAATTTTGGTGCTATTCAGTCATTTAGTTGCATCCAACTCTGTGACTCCATGGACTATAGCTATCCAAGGAGTTTTCTTGGCAAGGATACTGGAGTGGTTTGCCATTTCCTTCTCCAATGCATCCAGATCTTATTAAAAGGGATATTCAGGGAAACTATATTTTGCTAAAAGGTCCCATAGATAATGAAGTAATATCAAAAGTTTTTACAGCATGTTTCTCTGATAAAGGCCAGATAAGAGCTATTCCCCAATTGATAAATGGTCAAAGGACACAAATAGGCAATTTTCAAAAGAAATCAAAGTTGCCTATAGTCTATGGAAAAATGCTGTAAATCACTATTATTTGGAGAAAGGCAAATTAAAACAACTGTGGTACCCCCTTATACATATTAGAAATGATAAATTCTGGAAAGAATGAGGGGAAAATAGATACACTAATGAACTGTTGGTGAAGCAATGAACCAATCCAGCCATTCTGGAGAATAATCTGGAACTAGACTCAAAAGACTATAAAACTGTGTATACTTTTTGATTCAGCAATACCACTATTATATCTGTATTCCAAAGAGACCAAAAAAAGGAAAAAGGACTTGTATGTACAAAAAATACTTATTACAGTAGCTCTTTTTGTGGTGACAAATAACTGGAAATTGGGGGAATGTTCATCAATTGGGAAATGGCTGAATAAGTTGGCCATATGATTATGATGGTGTTCTACTGTGTTCAGTGGGTAATGAACAGACTTATATGGCCTGATACAAAATGAATCCAGCAAAACTAGGTGATCCATTGTGCACAGTAACAATAATGTTGTGATGATGATAAACTGTGAAAGACTTGGCTACTCTGATGGATACAATGATCCAAGACAATTCCAAAGGAGTAGCGATGACAAATGCTATCCATCTCCAGAGAGAGAACAGATAAAGTCTGAATGCAATTTAAAGTATAATTTATTCCTTTATTTTTCTTACTTTTTTTGAAGTATGGCTAATATGAAAACAGGTTTTGCATAATTTCATACATATAACTGGTATCAAATTGCTTGCCTTCTCAGTCATTGAAGGAGGGTATTGGAGGGAAGGAGATGATTTGGAAATCAAAATTTTAAAAGACTGTTAAAAAGTAAATTAATTGGGGCAGCTAGATGGCTCAGTGGGTAGAGAGCCAGGCTTAGAGTTGGGAGGACATAGGTTCAAATTTGGCCCCAGACACTTTCTCACTTTGTTACCCTGGGCAAGTCACTTAACCCCAATTGCCTAGCTCTTACCACTCTGCCTTTTAATAATTACTTATTATTGATTCTAAGAGAGCAGGTAAGGGTTTTAAACAAACAAAAAGGATAAAAAATTTAAAAGGAAAGAAAAAAAAGAAGATGGTCTAAAATTAGAGAAGACAAGGAGAATGGGAGATAAGGACAGGCTAGGATATATAGTGAAGTGATTAGACTTGTTCTGCTGGGCACCAAAAGACAGAACCAGAAGCAACTGTGTTTAGAGGAGCAGAAAGTCCCAAGGTGGTAGGTTTGGTCAAAGTACTTTACATGTATTATCTCATTGAAGCCTCCCAATAACCCTTAGAGAGATAAATTCTAAAGGTATCATTATTCCCATTTTACAGATGAAGAAACTGAACTGAGAGGAAATAACTTGTTCATGTCTAGTTTCAGAGATGATCTTTGAACCCAGAACTCTCCTGCCTCCAAGGCCAGTAGTCTTTCCATCAAACCACAGAATCTCCTAAAATGAAGAACTTTTTAATGACCTATTCAGGACTGTGATGGCTTGTGCTAAACAAGCAGTGAATGGTTGCCTGGGGTGTTATAGATATAGTCCCTATCTACAAATAAAAGAGTAAGACTCAGAGAAGGGAACTGACTTGTCCAAAGTCACAGAGTTAATAAATAGTAGAGTCAGGGCCCCAGATCTTCTGGGACAGTTAGGGGCAGCTAGGTAAAATCTTGACCTGGAGTCAGGAAGACCTGAATTCAAATTCAGACTCAGGCACTTAATTAGCTGTGTCACCCTAGGCAAATCACTTAACCTACATTTGTCTCAATTTCCTCATCTGTAAAATGGGGATAACAGCACCTACTTCCCAGAATGGTTGTGAGAACCCAATGTGTAAAGATTAAATTAAATTAAATCCTTCCCCTGATTGTGAAGATTAAATTAACTCCCCTGTCCATTTTTAGATTTAATCACCAAAAGTGTAAACACCCTACTTACAGTTGGGTGGGGAGATCTGCATTGTTTTAGATTTAATCACCAGAAGTGTGAACACCTCATTTACACTTGAATGGGGAAGGTCTGTGACCCACAAGTGCAATAGTGGGTGATGACTCAGAATCAAACTGACTGTCCCCTGGGCAGTCCTAAAGCAAAGCTTCAACAGTAATTGGTAGATATAAAAATTGGAGGAAGGCACAGGAAGTGACAAAGAAAGTGTCTTTAAAAGGGAGTTACAACTTCCTGTGGAGGAGAATCATCTGAGATTCATGGGAGATTCGTTAGATCTTCTTGAGATCTTCAGAGAGAACTTATGACTTCTGGAGTTCTCAGTTTGAGTTGGAGGCTGGTGAAGAATCTGCTTACTGGACCAGAGCCCTTGAACTTGGTGTGACTGTTCATAAATCTCTCCCTCTGGACTGACACATGGTAAGTGAAAAAGAGTTGACTCTTTCCCTGGATTTTATAAAGAGACTAGCCTCAGGAGAGACTTATCCCACAAGGGCCTCTCCGGTTAAGGACTAAACTCCCCTGCCTGTTTTTGAGCCAGGGGTCAGAGCAAAATACTTAGTGCTTAGGCTAGATATCTTACCTTATCCTCTCTCTGATTTTCTAACTTCACTCTTTCTGTATTTTGTAAATAAATTACAAATACATCTCTTCAGAACTAATTAAATTCCTGGCAACCCTAATCTTAAATAATCCAGCCCAACCTTTTTATAATTAACCCCTTTTCCCTCTTACAAATGAAATTATAATTTAGTGCACTTAGCACAGTGCCTGGCACATACTAACTGATATATAAAAGTTAGCTATGATGACAATAATGGTGACAACTTCAAATTCCAGGTTCTTTCACCAGGGAAAGGGAACAGGTATTTACAGAGTACTTACTATGTAACTGTACTGTGTATATTATCTCACTGGATCTAGATTCCCCCCCTAACCCCCAACCTGAACAACTTTAGATCCAGATCTCCTACCTTGGACTTTTCTCTCCATTTCCATCTGCCCCCTTCCCACCTTCTCCACATTCCTGCCATTCAGCAACTCCAAAGTGAACAGGAGCTCCTAGAGGCCAAGGGCTGTCTTTTGCCTCTTCTTGTATCTCTAGTGCACAGCCCAGAGCCTAACACATAGTAGGCACTTAGTAAATGTTTACTGACTAATTGCCAGTTCCCAGAAATGCACCGTCCATCACAAAGCTGTGCATGTCAGGCAGAGACGCCAGTAAACAGTACTGAATTGACAGAATAAATGATGGTTGTGAACAAGATCCCAGAATACACAGATCACTCCTAGGCGGGAGAAGGAGTCTGGAGTCTTTGGTCAGCCAGGCCTTCTTACTTCCTCCTTTTGGCATTGGGCAAATAAGATAGGAAACTAGAGAGCAGGCACAGGGCACAGTAAGAGAGTGTGCTAGGGAATAACTGACAGGATGAGCAAAATTTCAGGTCTCCATTTTTTTCCAGGACTTGACACAACCCAGGCTCAGGGACCCAATCAGAATCTACCACCACCCTGCAGGCCTCCTCCCAGCCCACCCTAATAACTTCTTCAATAGAAACACAAACAAGGAAAAACAAAGCCGCCAACACGTTATTATTACGGTTGATTCAATCCCGAGGATTCGTCGCCGCCCCATAATTTTCTTCTCCCATTGTCTCCTGCAAGAGGAAAGTAAATCTGGTTGTTTCCAGCTATTTGCCTCCTTCAGTATATACCCCCAAACAAAACAGCTGGCTCATTTCTGTCTGGAGAGCACCTGGGGCGAAAAGAAAATGAAGGGGAGAAAAATGGAGAATGTATATGTCTAAGGAGTCTGGGAAATGTTTAGCTTTGAAGACAGAAAACTTATGAGGGACCGTAATAGTGGCCTTTAAGATACACAGTGTCATATAGTAGGATGAACTAGGGATTTGTTGCCCGATAACCTGGATTCTGCTACTTTCAGCCTCTGTGACCTTGGACAAATAATTTCTTCTCTGGGCCTCAGTTACCTCCTTTGTAAACTGAGATGGTTTGAACTAAACAGTTTCTAAAGTCCCTTCCAGCTCTAAATTTTATGATCTGAAAGGGTACCATGTAGAAGAGGGTTTAGATGTGTTATTCTTGGTCCCAGAGAGCAGAACGAGGAGTAGAAGGAGGAAGAGACTGGTAAGAAATGTGTAACAATTAAAATGGCCCCAAAAGTACTGCCTCTGCAGGTAATGAGCTCTTTATCGAGCCTGGAAGACCATTTATCAATCAGCGATTCTGTAGAAGGGGTTCTTGGGTGGGTGTTGCTCGAAACAAACTGTATTCTGAGATGCCTTCTAGCTCTGGAAGTCTGTGACTAGTTGGTGCTAGGACAGGACTGGGCTGATCATTGGGAGATCTGGGTTTGAATATCATCTCTGATACTTACCACTGTCATTCAATCTCTCTGATCCTCAGTTTCCTGGATGAGCCATCCAAAGACAAAAGTCTGGAGCATCCTCACTCCTTTTCTAACAAGGTTTCCCTAGCTAGGAGTTGGCCTGGCTAGCTGCTGAGATCCCCTAGGACTCTGTGACTTTCAGTTACTAAGAAAGCAGGGAAAAGAATCCTCAGGGCCAGAGGATCCAGACTCAAATCACCTTGGACAAGTGGCTCATGCCTTGGAACCTCAGTTCTTCAATGGTCAAATCAGGATAATCACCCCTTGCCTGCCTATCTCTGAGGGCCCCTGGGAGGTTCAGAAGACTATGGCTCTGAAATACTTGGCATCAGCAAGAGCTCTGCAAATGTCAGCTCCTTCACTCTCTCAACAGAATCGGCCTTAGTGCTTTTGGTGGATTGTGCAAGGAGCGATCTCTGTTCATGCCAACAGGTTCTACCAAGAGGGGAAGGATTTGTGTGTGTGTGTTTGTGTCCTGAGAGTCAGCTCAGCTAAATTTGGAGAGGCTGATTCCTCCCCGGAAGGTTGGCCAGAAAGCCCTAGCAACTCAGGAAAGGGGTAAGAAGGGAAGAAGCTGCCTTTGTGGAGGGAGGGAATACATGCCCAGATGAAGTCAGATCACTAAGGCACCCAGGGACCCATGCACATACTGCAGGGAGTCTGTGAACTTGAATGGAAAAGAACACCATCTTTATTTTCACTAACCTTTAATGGAAATTAAGCATTTCCTTCAATTACTGAAGAACATGTTTCTGAGAAGGGGCCCCATAAGGTTCACTACATCTAACCACCAAAGGAGTCCAGGACCCACAAAAATGTTTCAGAAGCCCTGCTCCAATATATTTAAATAATTAAAAAAGAAACTGCACACATTTAGATTGTATTTTAAAGGTTGCAAAGTACTTTACTACATACATTTCCACATATGAACCCCACAAAAAGCCTTATAAGGTAGATACTGTGGTTGGATCCTCTTTTCACAGATGAAGAAATTGAAGCTTAGAAAGGTTAAATGATCGACGCCCATGGTTCCTCCAGCTGGTAAGAGGTAGAGATAGGGTTCAAGGTGAGGTTTTCCTTTAGTCTACATTCTTTCCAGAGGGCTCTGTGGCCCCTTTTTGTCTTGTTCTTGCTGCCTTCTTGTTGCTCTTTAGTCTGGTCCAACTCTATGTGACCCTGTATAGGGTTTTCCTGGCAAAGATACTGCAGAGGTTTGCCATTTCCTTCTTCAACTCATTTGACAAATGAGGAAACGGAGGCAAATCGGAAGAAGTGACTTCTCCAAGGACACACAGCTAGTGTTGAGTTTTCCTAACTCCAGACCTGGTACTCTATGCACTATGGCACCACCTAGCTGCCCAGTCTTCTCTTACCCCTCGTGAGAAATACTCAAGTAGAACCATTCCTTCTCAGCATATCCCCATATATACCTGAGAGGAGACTGGTCTCATCTCCTCGGTGTCTATCTTAGGCACCAGAGGTCTGCCCCTGCCCAGTGCCTGGGCAAACAATTCTTTGCCCTTTCTCCTCATTGTTGCCATTCCATCTCTGTTTAGAAAGTGAGCTCCTCATATGGGAGTTAGTTCTGCTTGACCAATTGTATTTGTCTCAAGGGTTTTCTTTTTCTTTGAAGTGTGGGCCAGGAGGTGGAAAGGATAAGGGTGAGGGTAGAATTGTCTACTGAAAAAGATTAATTTTTAAAAATTTATAACAAAACTAGTCTCCCTGGGGGCAGGAGCTGCTTCATTCCTTTGTATCTCAGCACCAAACATAGTACTTCACACAAAAGCTCAGAGATTTAGTAATGAAAAGATCTCAGAGGACAGGGAGACCAAGCCCACCTCCATGCCCACCCCATTTCATCTATCTTACAGGTAAGGAAACTAAAATAGAGCAGGCACTTTAAAAACTTCTTGCTAAGGGGCAGCTAAGTAACACAGTGGATAAAGTGCAAGGCCTGGAATTAGGAGGATCTGGATTCAAATGTGGCCTTAGATATTTCCAAGGTGTGTGACCTTGGGCAAATCACTTAACCCTAATTGCCTGGTCTTTGCTGTTCTTCTACCCTAGAAGTATGCATATTAGACAGAAGGTAAGGGCTTAAAAAAAAAAAAAGTTTGCTGATTGGTTTTAAGAAACCCATGTGAAGGCTGGCCAAGGTCAGGCCTCAAAGTCCACTACATTTTGTCACTTTAGAAGTCAGAGATGTAATATTAATAGTCCGTACTAATATAGAGCTCTATTTTTACAGAATCCTGTTTTCCCAACTCTGGGAAATAGATAAAGTGCAAGTATTATTCTTTTTAATTTTAGCTAGCATTTAAACAGTTCTTTTTAAAGGGTTGCTAAACACTTGATAAACAGGGTTACATTTGAACCTCACAACCCTGATGGGGGCTATTATTATCCTCATTTTATTGATGAGGAAATTGAGGCAGATGAAGGCGAAGTGACAATGTCCAGAGTCACACAGCTATTATGTGTCTGAGATTGCTTTTGAAATCAGGTGTTCCTGACTCCCAGTTGAGTGGTGAGCCTTCTGCACTACCTGGTTACATGTTTGATTAACTCCATTTTACACGTAAAGAGGTCTCTGGGGCTTTGAGAAATTGCAAGATTGCCTATGGTCAGTCACACAGCCAGGGGGTGGCAGAGGAGGAACATGCCAAGTCTCCTAACATCTTCCTGTCTCTACTGTCTTTGCCCTGTAATTCATATCAGTGTTAGGCTAAATCCATAGATGTGCTCATATTAATTATTCTAACCCCAAATCTTCAGGAGTTCCCCCAAACTTCTTTGCCCCACAGATTAATATGAAAAAATATTTTACATGATTGCA
The DNA here is from genome assembly GCF_027887165.1 of Monodelphis domestica. Lineage (NCBI taxonomy): Eukaryota > Metazoa > Chordata > Mammalia > Didelphimorphia > Didelphidae > Monodelphis > Monodelphis domestica. The sequence continues at coordinate 78,092,122 of NC_077229.1, forward strand.
CATGTAAAATCTATATAAGATTGCTTCCCATCTCAAAAGGAGTTGAGGGTTAGGAGAGATGGAGGGAGGGAGAGAATTCAAGACACAGTATTCTTTGAAAAATGTTGGAGGAGGCAGCTGGGTAGCTCAGTGGATTGAGAGCCAGGCCTAGAGATGGGAGGTCCTAGGTTCAAATCTGGCCTCAGCCACTTCCCAGCTGTGTGACCCTGGGCAAGTCACTTGACCCCATTGCCTAGCCCTTACCACTCTTCTGCCTTGGAGCCAATACACAGTATTGACTCCAAGACGGAAGGTAAGGATTTTAAAAAAAAGAAAGAAAGAAAGAAAAATGTTGGAAATTGTTTTTACATGTAATTGGGGAAAAAAATAAAATACCTAAAAAAATTATTTGCCCTTTACCACCTATCTTCCTAGTAGCAGAAACATGACAAATATGCTTAGTCAAGCAAAACAAACTCCCATAAAAGGAGCTCTCTTTCTAAACAGTTGCAATAATGGAAAGGGAAAGGACAAAGAATTGTTTGCCCAGGCAGTGGGCAGGGGCAGACCCCTAATGTCTTAAGGTGGACTTTGAAAGAAATGAAACCGATTTCCTCTCAGATATACATGGGAATATTCTGGAAAGGAATACCTCTTAGTATTTCTTTCTCAAGGGATTCTTAATGGTGGTTGTTCAGTCATGTCCAACTCCTCACAACCCCATGGCCCATGCTGTCTGTGGGGTTTTCTTGACAAAGACACTAGAGTGGTTTTCTATTTCCTTCTCTGTTCTCAAAAGGTAGCAGAGAACAATAATCCACTTGGAAGCAGCAGGGCCCTCCGGAAAGCGTGGACAAAGGGAGGACCCTCGTTTGAACCCTGCCTCTGTCCCTCATTAGGGCACCTACTTAGGGTGCTACCTCTACCTTCCCAGTTCACTCATTAGTCTCCTCTACCCACTCTACTCTCCACTAAAACCATACTACCCTGCATCCTATAAATACTTCTTGTGCTTTGCTCCCACTGTGTCCTGGGGCTACCTTGTCCAACTCTCCTTTTTTCTTGTTGTAAAGCCCTATTCCAGTGTCAGCTCCTCGAGGAAGCCTTTGGGGCTCACCAGTTAGTACAATTTCTACTCCCTTCATGGTCCTTCTATGGCCATAATTCTCTTCTGCACCTGTAAGTGACTTAGAAAACAGCCCAGACAGTAGTTATCTGAATTCTGTACTTCCCTTAATGCCGAGTGTGTTCTATAAGCCCAGGGCTTCCTAATGCTATTTGTGCATCTGTCTGATTCCCTTGCTAGATTGTAAATTCCATGATGGCAGGGATATCTTATCCAAAACTTGTATACTGCCCAACAGTATGTTACTCGGGACACAATGGATACTTGATGTTTATTGAATTACTGCCAAATGAAGTGATAGCTGGGCATTCATGGAAGTCTCTGGATACCTAGTGTTCTTACGTTTCTCATTTCCATTTGGTCAGGTCAAGAAGAGGGAACCCCCATACCCTGTGAGTCAAAAAAATGTCAAAGTCTGTCCTACCCATGCACCTACTCTCTTACAAGGGGGTTTGTAGTCCCCACACGATGTTCTGCTTCAAGACCTCTCTCTTTTCTAGAAACTTCTGAAAAAAATGGAAAAACAGACATTTCTGCTTCTGTTGGGCTATTTCATTTTAAGGGAGCTATTTAAAATAATAGAAGACTGCTGCTTCTTCCCAGTCAACTCTGCTCCATGTCAGGCCTTGTCTCCTATAGCTGTGTGCTTAAGGCCTGCCTGGCCCAGACACTCTTGGTTTCAAGGAATATTCCTGTTCTTGTTCAAAGGTTCATCCCATTACTTTAAGGAGATCTAAACTGCAGTTCCAGTTAAACAAGGTTCTGATCCCATTCTGCTTTTCATCCCTAATGTGGTTACAGAGATTTCCTAGGCAACAGAGAGGGAAGGGATCTAAACACAAAACTTGGACCAGGGAATAGGAATACTTTTAAATTCTGATCATTAGTTAATATAAACATTTTTAAACCTTCAAAACTGAAAGCAATCTTTTTTTTAAAACCCTTGCCTTCCATCTTAGAATCAATACTGTGTACTGACTCCAAGACAAAAGAGTGGTAAGGGCTACACAATGGAGGTTAAGTGACTTGCCCAGGGTCATATCTGAGGCCACATTTGAACATAGATACTCCTATCTCTAGGCCTGGTTTTCAGTCCATTGAGCTACCTAGCTGCCCCCAATTGAGAGCAATCTTAAAGTTCATCTAGTCCAACTCCTTTGTTTTAGTGGCATAATTGCTTGCACATAGTTGGAAGGTAATTAATATTTGTTAAACTGAATTTATTTGAATTTAGAATCTGAAAAAGTGAGTTTGAAGCTGAGCTGTAATGCTTACTAGTTAACCATGAGCAAACTCTCTGACCCTCTAGTTCCTCTTTTATAAAATGAGGTTAACTGCCTCACCTGCCTTTTAAGGTTATGATGAGGAAAGCACTCTGAAACCTCAAAATACATACATTTCAGGTACTATTTTAAAGAAGAGGGTCAGTATATTTAGAATTGGATCTTACAGATCAAGTCAATTTACATATGAAGAAATTGAAACCTAGTAAAGTAAATGATTTGCCCAATGTCCCAACATTGGTAGGTAGCAAAACTGGATCGTGAACTGATGCTCTTTCTGTGGTTTAAATGATCCCCTAAGGCCTTGGGACTATTAAGTGGCAGAGCCAAAAAAACAAAACAAAACAGGAAAACCAGGTTTAGAGGTACCCAGTGTAATCTCTTTTATAATACTATGTTGCCTCTCAAATAAACCAGGATTCATAACAGGTGCCAGCCATCCAGAGGCAAACAGCTCTAGACATTCTCCTCTAGGCAGAAGCATGGATGGGAGTAATGTTGCTGGTGGATCATAGGAGCTATCAGTCAGATGTAATGTCTCCTTTTAAGTAGAGCACAAGGAAGGAGGCCATCAGGGCAAGACTGAGAGTATTTGAACTCATTAAGAAAGGACACAGATCTCCTACCACTTCTTCCTTTCACATTTTTAAAAGGAAACCAATCTAAACACCCATCAGTGGTTCCATCGGCATGGTTCTTTGTTTCACGTGAGCCCCTGGAGAAAGGAGAATACAAGAGAGAGACAATGGGAAATGGAAGAGTGCTGGATTCGGCAGAGGGGAGGGAAGAGCTTGCAGGTATGAATAGCTGCTAGTCTGTTCACAGCTGGTTAAATTAAACACATCATTCCAGTACTGAGGAGGCTCTGTTTGTGGGGACAAGGGCACATGCATCCACACACATATGTTCAGACCACATATAAATACAAATGTGTAATTTGGTGCACGAAAGAACTTAATATTCACTGTTTAGTATGTACAGCAAAGAAAGCAGAGAATTACAGAATCTGAATAAAATTTTAGGGCTGGAAAGGACTTTAGAGATCATCTAATCCAACATCTCTTGTTTTACAGATGAAGTCCAGAAAAGTAAAGTGTCTTTATATGTTACCCAAATCTCCACTCCACAGCTGTCAGGCTAAGGGAGGAGGATGCAGAATCTGGTGCTAGGCCTAGGTGTTTCCAATCAGAACTGATCAGAACAGCAAAAGCACCAGGAAGGAACCTGGGCCAGCTCTGCTGGAGAAGTTGTCTGTGCTGATTCAGATGGACCATGTGGTAAATAGGCCAACTGCAGGGAAGGTGAGCTTCCCTGCAGGGTAAACAAGCTTCCTGGCAGTCCCAAGGTGCCTCCCCTACACCCCAGAGACTTGACAACAGCTCAGCAACTGTACTGAGGAAAGCAGGAGGCGAATCTCTGGACCATGTGGCTCACTCCTCCAGAGGGTGAATACAGTATCTTCTAAGTCTCTGATCCAGTAGGGAAAAGCAGAAAAGTGCCACCAAGGCAGGTTAATACTGGGCCTAATAGGCTAAAGAACAAATACATCTGGACTAGGGAAACTTGTTTCTCTAAGAAGCTCTTAAGAATCCTGAAAAACCCATTCACAGAATTCTTGCTTGGCTTCCTTGCCTATTTAATGCTACAACTGCACAAGTGGCTTCTCACAAAAAAACCCTGAATTTCTGTGGCTAGATTCCTTAAGGCAACTTCCAATCTTTTGCCAACTAGAAGAGCCTCACCCTCTTCCCTGTCACCCACTTCAACAAAAAAACTAAACCAACATTCAGCTACTCCCCATTCAACTGCCTCCAACTGGCCCTCTGAATCTTTCATTTAAAGCCACTGGCAGAAAAATTCACTCAGTGACATGGAGACTGCTCAAAGGTGTCAAAGAGCATCCTCTGATGGGAGTTCAAAGAGCATAATAAATACTCAAAGGCTACACTGTGCTTTACTCATTTAAGAATAAAGAAGGGAGCCTATATCCTCCTCTTGACATCTGAAACAAGGATGCTCCAGACATGTAGTTAGCAGAGCTGTCTCTACAGAATAATGTCCAACAAAAACATCAAAACATCATCTGAACACAAAACCACTATATTCTTGTCATATCAAACATCAATTCTGGAGCAAATTTAGGAGCAAAGTTATAAGGAATAACAGTCAAGAGGACAGTTCATATAAATACTTATTTACAGCTGCCCTCTAAATGTGGAGAGGAACCACTAATGAGCTCTAGAATATTTACAATGACCAAAAGAGCTTCAAAAGTCAACAACTCCCTAAATTCACAGGCTCTTTTGTGATAGTTACAGAAGGGGAACAAAAAGGAAGGAAGCAAGAGAGGAAATCCAAAAAGCCACTTGCTCCAAGGGTCATTTTCTCCTTGGGGCTTAAGCCTGTTTAAGTCTAACTGACCTGGGACTGGTACTAAGCAGTTCTGGGACTGGAGAGCTCTATTTACATCCTGGAAATAGCTCCAGTAACTAGTCTAGATTGGCACAAACCCTGACCCATTATAATAACTGCAAACCAAGCACTGAACTCAGGAGCATGTGAAAGATAGGAGTTGGAGTCAGGGGCGGGGAAAGAGAATTAACATGCATGCACCATTGCTGACAAATTGGGCTGGGAACTGAAATCACATCTTCCCAGCTCTGCCTTCTCATCATCTGCTGAGGGAATGGGGTATCGAAGAGGGAGGGGTGGTATGACAATACAATGTAGGTAAAACAAAGATACCCAAAAGGAAGTGCCTAGATCCTATGGCGTGGAAGATCTCCACAAGAAGGGGCATCTTTCTTCTCCAGGGGCTGGAGGTATAGCATTGCTGCAGCCTGTTTCACTTCCTTCCCCATTGACTCCCACAAGATGAGGTGAATAAATACTGGCTGAGTAGTTTTTACTGGTGCTGACAGCTAATGAGGATGGGAATAGAACTGATTTAAGGGACTAGATTTTAAGTTACCTTAATATACAGCATGTAGACTGTCAGAGCTTAATGAGATTAAAGATTTTGAATGTCAAAGACTAAGGGGAAAGTTGGAATGAGGAATATAGAATATCAGACTTGGAAGGGTCTAATGAGGGTAAAATGAGCAGTTTATTTAGTCCATCTGCCTCTTTTTACAGATTAGGATGTGCAAAGAGGGGAAGTAACTTGCTAAAGGGTCCCGTAGCAAGCTGCTGGCAGTGTCTAAGCTTCTGACTCCTAGCCCAGGGCCCTATCTATTGAACTAGACATGAAAGGCAAAGTTTGGTCCTGAAAATTACATCACTAGGAGTCAAGCAGGCCAGGGCCTCTCAGGAATGGGTTTTTCTTACTGGCTTCTTTGTTTCAGGGTAGCAAATTAACAAAGAGCAGCTCTAAAAGCTTGAAGTAGGAAAATCCCAAACCTATTTCAACTTACTTCCCAGGCCCTTTTGGCCTCTGAGGAGGTAGATGTAATTTGTAGTTTGGGGGCTGTGATGTGTTTGTTTGTATGATATCTGTGGAGTGAAGGAACAGGCTGATCCCAAGAACTAAGGAGGCAAAATATGAAGGAAATGAAACAGGCTGCAGGGTCAGAACTGCCAGACTGTGCCACTTTCTAATCAGCTTTCTGGAAGCTGTGTCAATCACAGCTTCCAAGTCAATTCATACCAACAAAGATGAATTAACTCAGATCTTCAATTAAAACCAAAAGTACACAGACATTTACTGATTCTGATTCTCAGTTGGTAAGGATATCCAAGTCATTTTCTGACAGTATCTGAGGAGCACAAAACCTTCCTTCCTTTTCATTTTCTTGGGTGCCTCTGAAATGTGTTGCTTGGGCAAGCTGTGCCACTGTGACAAAACCAGGTGACAACCTACTATGTGGCTGTGCCCCCCACGGATCTCATCAATGTCTCCTGCCTGACTGGAATAAGCCATTGGCCCCGAGTCACCAGCAGTAAGGGAAATTCCTGTAAAATTAGCAAGAGAGCATGAAACAGGAAAAAATACAATGGTTGTTCAAAAAATGACAATTTAGGACAGGAAGGAGAATGTGTACAACATCCTCTCCCCCCTTTCCTATCAGTAGTAAGCACATAACCTTAGCAAGGAGAGCATGCTCCATCTGATTGCCGGTAACTGACCTTAAATTGGTTGCTTTTAGAAATCACAAATGACCACTTGTGAGCAAAGTATCCAAGCAGCAACCCTAATGCACTTCTGATAACCTGTACTATTGGGATTTTCTACCTAAACCTTACCAGCAATGTTCTTCCTGGACCACCTAGGCCAGGATGGTCAGAGCATAGTGAAACAGAGGCAGAGGAAGACTTCTGAGGGAATGAGTCCAAGTCAGACTAAAAGACCTAGAATGTCTATGTATTAATGAAGCTGATTCTTAGGAGAGGAATGCAGAGGGAAGGAGGAGGGAGGGACAGAATGAGAAAACAGGAGAGTTAGGGAAAGAGAAAGAGAAATAAAGGGAGAGAGAAAAGGAAGAGGGGGTGGAGAAAGAGAACATGTATAAAAGCTATGTTAATCATTGAATGGTGTTTTCCCAAGAACTAGAGGCAAAACATGAAGGAAACTAAAGAAGCTGAACATATCTGTTCCCCAGCTTCCACTTCAGTTTGTGTCTCTTGTCCCTTTTGTGTTCTTCAGTTATGAGGTCACGCTGCTTTTCACCAAAAGTAAATAGTATCACACACAAATGAGATATAGATATATATATATGTATGTATGTTGGAGGGTAATATTACAACCAACAAGAAACTATCTGGCAGGCCATCGATCTCCTCCAGATGCGGAGCTCTAGCTTCTAAGTACACACAAGATAGCCCAGATGCTCAGCACCACCTGAAGGCCCAACGGGCAGGGACCACTGAGCAATGTATCTGGGGAAACATTCCATCTTCTGTACAAGCTGCTCAGGGGTGGCAGTTCTTCTTCTTTGCGGGCTGGTAGATGGGGAGAGAGAGGGGGGCATCCATCAGGTTTGGGCTCTGCCTTCCTGGAGTCTCCATGGAAAGGCTGGAGTGTTTTAGTGAAACTTGTCTCATTGCACCTACCACTTGAAGAAGACTAGTCCTGCAAGGACCGCATAGCCCAATACCAAAAAGAGAACTTTCAAAAGACGGTCATTCTTGTCTTCTAATTCTTTCACCAGAATCTCAAAGAAGGTCACAAAGAGGAAAGTTCCTCCTGCAAAGCCCTGTAGCAGCACCGAGGCCACACTGCTGGCCACCCCTTTGGTCCTCTCAATGCCCACACCAATCCCAATGCCCAGAGGGATCATCAAGCTCACTGTGACAGCCAGCTTGGCCGCATCTTTCATTGGCAATGAACTCTTTGCCATGTTGATCCCCAGAGCCACAGCCACTAATGTCTCATGAATGGCCACACCAACAAACAAGCTCATGACTTTGTCCCCCTCTTCCTGTAGGCCCAAGGCCAAACCCTCAAAGATAGAATGAGCAGACAGAGCAAAGACGAGGCTGAAGAGACGCAGTGGGCTGGAGCGGGAGAGCTCTTGAACATTTAAGCCATGACCATGGGAGTGATGACCATGCTCTGGGTAAAAGTTGTGTCCACGGGAGTTTCCAATAAAGGGGCTCTCATACTCTGAGTCACTTCCCACATCAGAGCCTGCATTGAAGGTCTCTAGGTCAATGAATGAGGGCTTCTCCTTTCTGAAGGTCAAAATGACCTGCTCCACAAAGACAGTCATGAAGAACCCCAGGAGCATAATGGTCTCTGCTAAGGGATAGTCTGTGGTGATGTTCCCAAGTTTCAGAACTTCTTGGAGCTGAAGCAAAGGACAAAAGAAAAACCATGAAAGACTTAGAAGTAAAATAAGTCTGTCTATCTTCATAAAAACCCACCATGTGGCAGTCAGTCTCATCGCAGCACCTGAGACCAAGGTCCCCATAGCAGTAGATTAGTGTGGGGAAAGGCCATCATGGGACATTCATTCATTCATTCATCAAACATCTACTGACACCTAATATGTAGGCATTGCAGAGAGTACAAATATATATAAAATACTTATATTAGTATAATGAGACTTATACAAACAACAAGACTTATTCAAAAAGAACTAGAACACAAGGCAATATAAGATAATCGTAACTAATAATAATAGTTAACATTTATAAAGCACTTTATATGTATTACTATGCCTTATTTGATGAATGAGTGAATGATATGAACAAGGAACATGTGGTGACTAAGGAAGGCTTCATGGAGTATGTGGCATGCAAACCAGGCCCTGAAAAGTTAACAGGATTTTAAAATACATAAAGAGGGAGGGGGGTGGATGGGAAGAAGGAGGTCTGAGGACAATGATCAAAGATGAAAAATTACAAGTTATGTGCAAGGGATAGTTAGTAAACCATTTTAGCTGGAATGGAGAGTTCACTTAAGAAACTAGGAATATATAAGACTAGAAAGATGGGTAGGCTAGGTCCTAACTCCTGGAGGATCTTAAATGTCAGGCTAAGGCAGCATCAGCATAGCAAGGCCCTGAGGAGTTTTCAACCAGAGTCAACATGATATTGTGTGTACCAGGATGAATTAAGAGAGGAGAATAAAATGACTAGAACCAGGAAAGCAACCAAGGTTATTACAATAATCCAGGTATAAGGTAACGGTCTTGAACCAGGATGAGGGCTATAGGAATATTAAAAAAAAAGATGATGAATGAGAAGTTACAAAGGCAGTATTTAGCAGGCTAGTGACTGATTAGATGGAGGGGGTAAGGGAAAGGGAAAAGTCAAAGATGACTCTGAGGTTTTGAGCCTGGGTGATTTCAAAGTAAACCTGTAATACAGATTTCAAGACCAACAACATAAATAAATAAAGAGCTATTAAAGTCATTGACCTTCTTAGGGAAATAGCCCAGGGGGAGGCTGGTGGTGACAGTAAAATACCAGGTTATACTTTCCACATGTGGTTAGTTTGGGATACTTCTGTGGCAAATTGGAACTCTAGAGGGGAAACCAGGAATTCAATTCAATAAGCATTTTAGAATTGTCTACTGGGTGAAATACTGGAAAGGGAGCTAGGAGCCAGAGTACTGTGCTGGACACCAAGGAAAACATTAAGTTTTTAAGACAATCCCTGCTTAGTCCAATAGGAAGATAACATGCATAGATAACCATAATACAAAAGAATATATAACCAGATAAGGATTTTAGAAAAGTCCAATTACACATACACCCAACAATGTTGATTCATTCTAACTCCCATTGCAGAATATCCAAAAGGAGAGAAATCCCTCTTATTGTCTCAGCAGTCATCCTCTTATCCTGCTGAAAATCTTGATGGACTCTCCCAGCTTTCAACACTGTCATTCTCATACTTTGAACAGTGTCAAATGTGATGAACTGCTCCTCACAAGAAAGGCAAACAGCAAACTGTGGAGAGACATGATAGCTGAGACAAGTGGGTCAGGAAGACAGTATTAGTATCTCAGCAAGAATGGGGTACCACTGGGCACAGAGGCAGAAGAAGGCATGGGTAGAACCTTGAGCTACATTCCAATTATTTCCCAGGAAACTCTTGCCACAGTGGGACCAAGGGAAAACAACTGGATCAAGTGACAAGTGATTGCACTAGCACTTCCCTAGGTCAGGAAGCAAGCCAAAGGCAAGACCTGAAGCAAACAGACATATATGTGGTGGTGTGAAAGAAAGAATGAGTGAGTGGTAAGAATGAGCAGTTAAATACAGTGAAGAGGCCAACTGAGTTTCAAATACTATAGGAAAAGCATCCAGATATTTACTCCTGGATCTTTCTTACCTCAGGTTGTCATTGTGCTGAGTGGAACTGTGTTCACTGGTGTCTTTGTTGGTCTGAAGTCAAGGGTTAGGCTGCCCCACTACCCAAATACACACCAAAATTAGGAAAGTAAACACTGAGAAGAGCTGTGATCAGAACCACAGTAGAGATATCTAGCTGGATTATACCCACTGAATTTATTTTCAATCCCCCAGGGCCTGAAAGAGGGACCTATTAGTAGATAATATAAATAGCATTTGGGCTCAATTGTCATTTTCTTCGCACTAGGTAGAAGGATATTTTGTGGAGGAAGGTTAAAAAGATAAATATGGAGTTTTGCAAAGTATTTATGCTTCCAAACTTAGTTTCCATTGCTCTTCATCATGAATGATCCAATTTAGCTAGGATAGTCTCTTCACTGTCCCTTTTGAAACTCATTCTCACCTGGAGTAAGCAATACTCCAGATCTGGAAGGCTTCTCTCCACCTGTTCAAATCCTTCTCACTTTGCTAAGATCCAGTTCAAGCCTCATCCCCTCAGGAATCTGTCACTAAATATTCCACGGCCTACAGTAATCTCTCCCCCTACACTCCTTTTAGACTTATTGTTGGCATATCACATAATGACTGGTATTGTTATGAGTGTGTGTGTGTGAGTGTGTGTGTGTTGGCTGCTAGGACAGAAGATAAATGACTCAAGCAAGAATAAGATTTCAGAATATGAAACAAAGAACACACAATGTATGACCTACACAGAAGCTTACAAAACACAATGCCAGAGATGGGAGGGCACTTAGAAAACAGAACATACAAGATCAGAGACAAACAACATAGAACATAAGATGTCAGAAGTGAAAAGATCCTTAGAATATAGAGCATACAATGCCAGAGGTGGAAGAAACATTAGAACATTGAAGACAGAATGTAAAAGCTGGAAGAGACTTTAGAACATCAGACCTAGTTAAGTCATCTACAGTCCAGAAATCTTCAACCTATTATGAAGAAGAGCTCCTTTTCATTTTCCTGAAACCCTGGGATTAGTAAGGGGAGGGAGAGAAGTCAGCAAGGGGAAGTGCCTCATCTGGGGTGTGCAGCAGACAGTAAATTCCTTCAGCAGACCTGAGAAGAGGCTCCCCACTGCAGGCTGAATTCCACTCTTTGCTGGGAATCAAGGCTAATAGAAAAGGGAACGTGGCTACAATCACCAACTTGGAGATCTGACAGCTAAGGCTTTGGGATCTACTAGTGCTCAGGGCCTACCTCAGTCACACACTTTTACTTAGAAAAGATCTGCTAAAGGAAGTTGTCAATCTCCTAATTTTAAAACTGAGGGAACTGTGAAGCCCAGAGAGGGCCAGCCTTATGTTCTTTTAGATCCCTTGATACATTATGCTCAGTGTCAAACACACTCTGGTTATCTGTTACATAAATTGCTGGGGAACCTCTGGCTGAAGAATTCCATTGCTGCTCCATCCCAATAAGCATTCCTACCTTTTCTCTCACGGCAGGGAGCAAGGCATTGAAACAGGTAGCCAAGAAAACACCACCTCCGAAAGAATTGCAGAGTGAGAGGACTTTCTTGGAGCGATGGGCTTTTTCATAATCAGCCTCGATGATCTTCACAGGCAGGATGGAGCCAAGTAGCATGAGGATAAACACCCCCACCAGGCACAGCACTTTGGCTACTAAGATCTTGGTCATGTTCACAGCCAGCAATGTTCCACCTGCTGGTATCCCAAACCAAATGTATCCAAGACAGCACTATGGAGGTGCTAAAGGATCCAGAGCACCATCCAGGGACACATGCTTCCAAGTAGCAGCTGTGAATATCAAGCAAGGAAATATTAAGGCTACAGTTTCTAAGCACATGCCATCAGGGGTTCATCAACTATGAGAGAGAAGGACTGTGTTTTCTGCCACCTAAATCTCTCCACTAAAATGCTATTCCAATTCCTCATGGAGGGGATCCTAGGCTCTTAAAGCAAGCCAAAGTGGGAGACCAACACAATAATGTGGGATGATCAACTGTTATAGACTTAGCTATTATTGGCAATGCAATGATTCAGGATAATTCTGAGGAACTGAAAGACAAAAAATGCTATCCACCTCCAGAGTCAGACTGCAGAGGAAAGCATGTGATTTTTCAATGGTTTATTTAGGTTTATGTTTTAGGGTTTTGGTTTTAATAAAAATACTCATTTAAAGAAATGAACAATATGGAAAAATGTTTTGCGTGATATTACATGTATAACCTAGATCAAATCAACTGCCAGCACTGGGAGGGGGAAGAGAAGGGAGAGAGATAAATTCGATCATAGAAAAACTTGTGTGGAAATTTGTTATGGCATATAATTGGTAAAAACAAATTTTTTAAAAGCAAGCAACTACAAATTTGATCCAGTTCCATCGGCCAGGATAGCCTTAGGACAATGACTTTTTCATTATGGCAGCTTTCATAAACCATCTACTAATTTGTGAAGGTAGTAGGCGATCTGAATTAGTAAAGGGAAGGTGCCCACAATGAAATTAAAGATCCTCAAAGTATTATTGGCGGGGTGGTGATAAGACATGCAGTGATAAGACATGCACAGAGAAAGATAACATAAGAGAAGCAGTAGATAAGAGCAGAAAGTGTATGGACATAAAGACAAAAGGAGAACCACAGTTTGAATGTCAGAACACTCATGAGACCCTGGACAGGTCACATGACCTAATAGAACCTCAAATTATGCTTCTGTAAAATAAAGATGACAGACAACCTCTGCCCTGCCAACCTCACAGAATTGTTGTATGGAAAGTGCTTTGTAAATTGATACATATATGATGTATATGTGTATACATATAAATATACATATATAATTTGTAAATTATAAATATAGATATAAACTATAGAATAGGATAAGTGCAAGAAAGAATACACAGAGATCCCAAAAGGAAAAAATTACTTCCAGGGGGCCCAGGTATGTGTGTGTTAAGCCCAAGTGAGACTCAAACTAGACCTTAATGGAGCAGGGGATGATTCAGGAAAGGAAGTTTGAATTCCCTGGAATGCAAAAGGAACCTGGGCCCTGGTGGCACTGAAGGATGACAGGGTATAAGCAATGGCATAACTGAAATAATTTCGGGCAGCTAGGTGGCTCAGTGGGCAGAGAGCCATGCCCAGAGGCAGGAGGTCCTGGGTTCAAATCTGGACTCTAATGCTTTCTAGCTGAATGACCCTGGGCAAGTCACTTAACCCCCATTCCCTTGCCCTTACTACTCTTAGATATCTTGGAACTGATATTTAATATCTATTCTATGGGGGCAGCTGGGTGGCTCAGTAGATTGAGAGCCAGGCCTAGAGATCGGAGGTCCTAAGTTCAAATCTGGCCTCAGACACTTCCTAGCTGTGTGACCCTGGGCAAGTCACTTAACCCCCATTGCCTAGCCCTTACCACTCTTCTGCCTTGGAGCCACTACACAGTATTGATTTCAAGATGGAAGGTAAGGGTTTAAAAAAAAATCTATTCTATGACAGAAGATAAGGGTTTAAAAAGAAATAAAAACAATTGGATTTGAAGTCAGAAGACATGAGTTCAAGTCTTGATTGTCATTTACATCTGGGTGAACTTAGGCAAGTTTCTACCTCTCTATGGGCCCTGTTTTCTTACATATACAAAATGAGGGCACAAAACTAGATTATTTCTATGGTCACATCTAGCTGTAAAGCCTATGAAATCCTAAATCACTACAGAAATATGAATTAGGATGCCACTTAGAATATGAGGAATGCAGGAGTATAAAGTGCTGTGAGACTGGATAAAGGAGAGATCATTTCCAGTTAGGGCAGTGGAAGGAAAGGTGGAAGAAAGTTTCCAATAAGACCTCACAGAAAAGTGGGTCTGGAGCTGGGTTTTGAAGGATAATCCAAGTCAGAAATGGACATCTGACCCATAGCTTACAAAGGACAAGCAGTGAGAGTGACCCAAGCCTGAACAATACTTCAGGATAATGGAAAATTATGTGGTAAGAGTTCAGATTTGGAGTAAGACCTGGGTTTGAGTCCTGGCTCTGTCCTGAGTTTAAAGCAACTGTCACAGATGCTTATAAGCCTTTGGACATGTGCCCACTAGGTCTTACTTTCCACATCTGCTCTTTCTCAACCTGGTCTCCCATGATCTGAAAGGAGTGCCAACATTAAAAAAGAGAGACTAAAAAAACCAGTCCACTTCATTTTTTACAAAGGGAGAAATTGAGACTCAGACAAGCTAAGACACTGTTAGGACAACCTATCTGCCTTTTAATGCTAAGTCTAGATACCTGTTGCACAGGAATGTACATAAAGCACTTCACAATTTTATAATGCTGTGTATTATCACTATAATTAAGGGAATAAATATTAGACTAGTAGTCAGAAGACCTGGAGTCTAGTGTACACCCTGCCATTGACTAGGGCAAGCACTTAAAAAATGTTTATTGACTGACTGATTCTGAACAAGACTTTTAGTTAAATTGATGATATTGAATAAGATGATTTTAAAGTTTACTTCCAGGTATGCAACCTTGCAGATGTACTATAGTAGGAAAAGTGCTGGCTTTAGAGTAAACATTTCTGAGTTTGAATGCTATTTCTGACAGTTAAAATCATGGTGACTTTGTACAAGTCACCTCACCTTCTCTGGGCCTCAGTTTCTTCCTTTGACAGGCCAATCAACCAAGCAACAAACAATTATTAAGGGAGTGAGGTGGCTCAGTGGATTAAGAGCCAAGCCTAGAGATGGGGAGTGGTCCTATATTCAAATCTGGCCTCTGACACTTTCTAGCTGTGAGACCCCAGGCAAGTCACTTAACCCCCACTGCCTAGCCCTTACTCCCTTTGATGCCTTGGAACCAATACACAGAAGGTACAGTAAAAGAAGAATTTGCAAAAGAGAGGAAGATGCAAAAAAAAGGAAATCTGATCCAGTGAAGCAAGAAGCAATCCATGTGGGGAAGGGGCAGAAAGGAAGAGACCCAGGTTTCCAGAATGAGAAGAGGCTGAGTAGAACTCAAAACTGCCACTTCAATTCTCACTCCTTCAGCTGAGAGCCTGACATGAGGATCTCAGAGGCTGCAAATCTCTCTCTCTCTCTCTCTCTCTCTCTCTCTCTGGATACCTCTCTATCCTCAATTTTCCTGAACTCCAGCAATTTAATCAAATTAGCTCAAGAGTAGGGACAACCAGCAGCTGACCAGAAGAGGAGTCAGTCTGTCAGTCTCTAGGGACTCCTGCTACCCACTTTGCTTACCCAACTTTCAATTTCCCTTCCCTGTGTGGTTCTCTATTAAAGTGTTATTCTTTTTTTTTTTAAACCCTTACCTTCCATCTTGGAATCAATACTGTGTAGTGGCTTCAAGGCAGAAGAGTGGTAAGGGCTAGGCAATGGGGGTCAAGTGACTTGCTCAGGGTCACACAGCTGGGAAGTGGCTGAGGCCAGATTTGAACCTAGGACCTCCCATCTCTAAGCCTGGCTCTCAATCCATTGAGCTACCCAGCTGCCCCCAAAGTGTTATTCTTTAGATCAAGTCCACCTACTTTCTGACACCAAAGAAGGGGACTGAAGATTTGGAGGGAACCATACCTCTCCCCAAAGAGGAGGACTAGCTCAATACTAGGGCTGAGGAATGAACCCAAATCTTAAAGGGAAAAGTGGTAGTTGAGGTACTGGGAAGATCCAGAGGCAGGAAAATCTATCCTACCTCTCAACAGTAGCCAAGATCAAGAAGGGAGGCAGTGGATCATTTCTCTAAAGCCCTCTCCTACAATCCTTAACCTTCACCACCCAATCCCATTCTCTGAGGAGACATATTCTGTCCCTCAGGGAGACAAACTCAGGTTGTCTTCACCAAGGGGAAGAGAGGGGAATAGCAACTTCTTCTCCCCTCTCATTCTCTCAGCCCTTTCTCTCCTCCCCAATTCACCAGTGTGGGTGGGTGAAACCTCCCTTATTGGCCTTATTACAGTCTCTTGTCTTAGAATCAATATCAATATTATGTATTGGTTTCAAGGCAGAAGACTAGTAAAGGCTAGACAATGGGGGTTAAGTGACTTGCCCAGGTCATTTAGGAAGGGTCTAAGGTCATATTTGAACCCAGGACCTCCCATCTGTAGGCCTGGCTCTCAATCCATTTGAGCCACTTAGCTGCCCCTAGAAGGGTTTTTTAAAGAAAAACAAAAAGATCTATCAGGCACTGGACTCAATTCTTGTGAACCAAAAAAACAAAACAACTGTAAACTGTCCCTACCCTTAAGGAACTTCTTTTTTTTTTTTAATCCTTACCTTACAATACTACGCATTGGTTCTAAGGCAGAAGAGTGGTAAGGGCTATGCAATGTGGATTAAGTGACTTGCCCAAGGTCACATAGCTAGGAAGTGTCTGATTTGAACCTAGGAGACCTCCCATCTCTAGGCCTGGCTCTCAATCCATTGAACTACCTAGCTGCCCAAGTAACTTCTATTCTAAAAGGAGAGACACTTCAAGTCTTAGCTAAATTGCTACCTTCTCCACAGGACTTCTTTCCTGTTCCTTAATTCTTACACCTTATCTCTGGGCTCTTTATCTACAATTTATCTTGTTTTTGACTGAGTTCCTTGAAAGCAGAAATTATCTTATGGCCTTCTTTAGAGCTCCTGCCTGACACACAGTAGGTGCTTACTAATTCTCACATCACACAACAATGTAGAATTTGACAGCCTCTTCTACACTTATTAATGTCCCCTCTAACACTTATCACTCGTTACTAACTTACCCAAATAGGAATCCTTAGAGAGACACTAGCGATTGAGGGAACTAGGGAAGGTTTCCTTCTGACAGTGGCATCTACTTAATATTGATTTAATAAATGGAAGTCCATGCATGGCTTGGAGGATGCTCTCTAAGGTCCCTTGCAGCTCTTCATCTAATTGCTGCCACAACAAGGTTCATAACTAACATCGTGATGTAGGGTTAAGGGATCTAGATTTGGAGGGGGAGGGGAGGTCGCCTGGGTTCGAATCCTGACTTTGTCACTACCCAGATGACCTTGGAAAAGTCTCTTCATTGGATCCCAGGCTCAGAATTGAAAGCAAGCTTCTATTCTCACCCCTTCATCTTACAGAAAAAGAAAAAGAGGCCCAGCAGCTAGTGGGGAAGGAAGAGATTTGGCCAAGGCTCGTGGTCCCTGACTCCTTCACGAGGAATCACAGCTTCCTCCCCTCCCACTCCTCCGGGTTGAACCTGCCCCACCTCCCCCACTCCTTGGGGAGCGATAGTGGGTGGGGTCCGGGCCTGGCAGTGCCAAGGAGAGACCGGAGACACAGGCCCAAGAACAGCCTGCTGAGGCGGCGGGTCCTAGCCCCTCTGGCCCGGCTCCCTTGGCTTGCCTCTTCGACAGCCCCAGCCCACCGTCTCCGCCTCCCGCCCCAGCCGCCCTCCGGTCAGCGCCGCCACTTACTTCCCACCAGAAACAGCGCCCGGGGCCAAGTCGCCGCCTCCGCCCTCGGCAGCCAACGCCTGAGATCCCGCCCCCTCTCGGAGCTTGACCCTGCCCCTACTGCCACACCGACGCTCTATTGGCGATTTTTCAAGCCGCAAGTGGAAATTTCCCATGTCATTGGTTTATACGGCCATCAATTTTATTATCAGCCCGCCCACCCAAACACCTCGCCGAATAGGATTTAAGGAAAGTGTACTCCCTCCAGGGGTGGCGGAGTGCTTCGAGGAAAAGGAGCCGGGGAGAAACAGCCACATGTAGAGAAAAGGTTCTGGTGTTTGGAAGCTTTAAGAGCTGTCCAAGAGAGATGGTGCTGAATCTCCCTTGAACTCAAGAATAGTCTTTGGACCTTTCCACAGATTATTTACCCAGTCGCCACCAGGAGACAGACCTACCACATTGTTTGGATGAAGAAAGACCTCTTTTGGAAAAATAACCACAAATAATAGCTCACATCTATAGATACTTGAAGGCTCAAGGTACTTTTCTCCCAAGCTCAGAATGAAAAAAGCAGTTAAGGGATTTAAGGTGGTAGAGGATTCCCAGCTTTATCAAAATAGATGCTATATCTTCACTCTCTCACCTCTCCCCCTATCCAATCTGCAGCTAAGTCCTGTCCATTTTACTCTCATAACATCTCTCCTATATGCTCTTTTCTCTCTCCAGACACTGACACCACCCTAATACTGACCTTCATCCTTTCAAACCTGAACTATTGCAATAGCCTTCGGATTGGTCTCCCTAATTCATCTCTCTTTACTCTAATCCATTCTCCACACAGCCATCAAAATAATCTTTCTAAAGCTCATGTATAACCATATCACTCCAATATTCAATAAACTCGAGACTCCCTAGAATCAAATATAAAATCCTCTGACTTTTAAAGGCCTTCATAATCTGATACCTTCCTACCTTTTCAGGCTCCTTACACCTTACTTCTCTCCATGTACTCTGTGATCCAGTGAAATTGGCCTCCTTGCTATTCCTCATGCATGATATTCCATCTCCCAATTCCATGAATTTTCATAGCTGTCTCCCATGTCTAAAATGTTTTTCCTCTTCATCTCTTCCTCCTGGCTTTTTTCAAGTTTCAGTTAAAATCTCATCTTCTGCAAGAAGCTTTTCCCAGGCACCCTTAGTGCTGGTATCTTCCCTCTGAAATTATCTAGTTAAACCATATGAATGTTGTACATAGTTATTTGCATGTTGTCTCTCTCATTATATGGCTAGTATTTTTGAGGGCATGGAATATTTTTGCTTCTCTTTGTATCTCCAGGGCTAGTGTAAAGCCTGGTACATAGCATGCACTTTGATTGTTTACTTGACTTGACTTATGAGGGGGTGTAGAATTCTCATATCACACTAAAATGTAGGATTTGATGGCTGTATTACAGATTTATCAAGATAAGATAGAAAAATAATAGGAATTGATATCAAAAGATCTAAATTTGAATTCTAGCTGAGTGACCCTGGGCAAATCATTCCACCTCTTTATCTTCCTCTTTTTCTATAAAATGGGCATTAAGGGGACAACTGGGTAGCTCAATGGATAGAGATCCAGGCCTAGAGATGGGAGGTCCTAGGATCAAATGGCCTGACACTTCCCAGCTGTGTGACCCTGGGCAAGTCACTTAACCCCCATTGCCTAGCTCTTACCACTCTTCTACCTTCGAACCAATACACAGTATTGATTCCAAGATGGAAGGTAAGGGTCTTTTTAAAAATGGGCATTAAGACATTTTCTCTACCCACTTCAGGATATCTAGGTGGTACAATGGATAGAGTGCTGAACCGGGAGTCAAGAAGATATCTTCTTGAGTTGAAATTTGGTGTCAGATACTTAATAGCTCTGTGACCTTGGGCAAGTCACTTAACCCTATTTGCCTTGATTTCCTGTTCTATAAAATGAGCTGGAGAAGGAAATGGCAATCTACTACAATTTCTTTACCAAAAAAAAAAAATCAGACATAACTGAGTAGCATCAACATCCACTTCAGAATTGTTGTGAAGAGGAATTCTGCATAATCTTAGAACACTGTGACATTACTATTATTTGGTAATAATATAATATAAATGATTTCTACCATATTATTCTAAAAAATGAACTTTCAATGTAGTTATTAACAGCATCTGGAGCACAATATACCAAATGATACTTGCTTTTAAAAGTAGTCACATTAGGATTACTTTAAACTTATTTCCAATAGGTTGCCATTGCTAAGACACATTTTTTTGGAATTGTCTTTACAGCCAGACAAAGCACTCAATTTCATTACTTGGCAGATATTCCATTTTGCTCCAAATATTATTCACTGTGAGACTAGCTCCTATTTCTATGGCATTTTACAATGTACTTTCCTCAAAACAATTATGTGAAGTAAGTATGAAGGACAAGTATTACAATCCTAGCACCTAGCAATTTCCAAATCCAATTCCTCCAGCATCTTTGATATTTCACTCTTAAATCATCTAGTCTAATACTATCTTGAATGAATCTTGAACATTCATTGTAAATGGTCATTTACCTCATATTCAAACACCTATGATGAGTTATTCACTCTCTGTTGTTTTTGAATAGCTTTAACTATTAGGATTATCTTCTTGTATCTACTTCTAAAGATGACTTTCCAGGCCCAGATCTATAGTTGTTATGATTAAAATTATCTTGAGAGATTGATTTTTGAGTAAGAATATAAGTTTATTGATTATATCAGGTTTATTGGTTAGAGCAGTATCATAACCAATAAAGTGATATAGTTCTCCAAGTCTCTCTCAGGACTAGGGACAACCCAAACTGGGTCAATCAGCTTAATAGATTTTTAGGAGTTCATTATTCAGCCCTTCTTTTGAATATCCCAAGACATCTTTAATTAGTGATAACTAATTAAGAGGTAGTCCATCAATCTATCCAACCATCCCCAAAGATGGACAGGTCGAATATGCAGGAAAAGAACCTTTTTTCCCTTCATATATTAACCAAATTCTGTTAAAAATGTTAAAAATGGGATTCCCAAGGTCAAAGAAAATGCAAAAAACAGCAGACTAGATGCTATCTCTGGCTGACACCTCCAACACAGGAGTCTACTGTAATTCTCCCTAATATACAAGAATTAATATGGCATATGAAAAATAATTTCTCACACATCTCAGTGTGAACCCTTTCCTAAGCTCCCTTTCTTTACTACATTTCCATTTACTTTTTGGTTATCTTCACATGAATATCCAAGAACAGTAACAGAGTATGGTAGAAAGAGCATTGTACCTAAACTCTGGTATAACAGAAAAAGATTTGTCTGAGAAATCAAAGACATGAGTTCAAATCAACTCTGCCAGTTGCTTCTTACATAACTTATTTTAACAAATCACTTAAACTTCTCTAAACAATTTTTAGGGGCAAAAAAAAATTGGAATAATAAACCTTTTTCAACCTACCTCAGGGATTATTAGTTCCTGCCTTTCCAATGTATCCTTCATAGATATGATCAGATCATTCCGCCAAAATTCTGGGGTCCTTATTGCCTTCTCCAACCTCTTTTTGTGATCTTTTTCACAAATCCTATAAATTCCAGTGAAACTGAACTAATTGTGCTGTTCCCCAAACAAAACAGGACAATTCTCATCAAGAAGCCATTCTCAGGCCTGAAATCTACTTCCTTTTCTCTCTATCTTTAGGAATCCTTTGTCCAAAGCTCAATTCCTCCTCTTAACCTTCCCCTTAATCTCCTCCCATCTCTAACTGAATGTTTTCTCTCTCTTGTCAAATATTCCATGAGAATTTTGCTGGATCTGTGTACCTCTTATATTCCCCATTAAATTAAATTCAATAACAATCTAGTCCCAGGAAGACAATAAATAAAAAGAAGTTTAAAAGGGGAGAAGAGTTATTCCACCAGTCAAATACAGGATTGCAATTGGTGGGGAATGGATGATCTTTCTAAACCCTCTGTAAATGGAGCCTTAGGGAGGAATTTTTTTGCTCTGCCTTATAGTCATCCAATTAGAGAGAGAGAAACTACTGAGGATTGGATAGTGAGATAGAGTGATGGAGTGGGTAGAGTAGTACTGGACTTGGAGGCAGGAAATTTGTTGTTCAGTTGTATTTCATTCTAACTCTTCTCTACTCCTTTTATGGTTTTCTTGGCAAAGACTGAAGTGATTTGCCATTTCATTCTCCAGGTCATTTTACAGATGAAGGAACTGAGGCAAATAAGGTTAAGTGACTTGCAAAGGGTCATACAGCTAGTATCCATGCCGATTTGAGGCCTCTTATGGTCCCTTTCCCTCAGTCAACTGAACTTGGGAAGATGAATCTTCTTGACTCTAAATCTGGCACTCTATCCACTATGCTACCTAGCTGATCCCTGAGATTCTGAATTTTAGGAAAGATATTGACAAAACTAAAGTGTATCCAAAGGAGGGGCAATAGGATGATAAAGTGATTCACACTGTCATGAGGGTTGTTAAATTTAAAATAGTTTTGAGCTTTAAATAGTTGTAGATAAGAGAGTGGGAGCCATAAACTGTGATAATTAAAATGTTTGGGAGCAAGGGAAATATATAACAATTATGACCGCTGAAATATGTTTTCTACTGTGTCTTGGTTTTATATAAATATAAGATGGTCACCAGGGAATATATTCCCAATTTATGAATATGCCCAAGCCAACTGGGTTTTATAGAGAAATTCAATTTATAATACACTGATTAATCAATAGAAAAAGAGAGAAAGTAAGAAAGGAATAAGAATGAAGGGCCTCAAGCCAATAAGGCCTAGACCTCAGTCCTAAGAGATAAATCAGTCAGTTGGTTTTATCACTCACCCAAGATCTCTCTAGGTAAGGCTTCTCATGCCAACCTCAGGCTCCATCTTCAAGAGAGCCTCCTTTCAAGAAAGGTTTCCAGAGAATTCTCCTCCTGACTCCTCCTGAGTTCTCCTTCTACAGCCTCCTTCAAGACCTCTCCAGGAGCTCTCCCTCCAGGACCTCTCTCCTCTCAGACCTCCTCCCAGTCCTCAGACCCCGCTATCTTTAAGCCAACAATCTAAGTTCCCTCCCCTCAGTTCTCACATCTACCAATCACTCTCAATGTCTCCCCTGTGCCAATGGTGGCTCTAGCTTAACCCAGGACCACCCAGAGGTCTGTCCCCTTTGCACATGTCTGTTGAAGGTCATATTCTCAAATAATTAAATCTTGATCTTTGCTGCAGCCCTTCCTAAATCCTGTTACTCTGAGTAGGGTGGAGATTGTAGTTTCTAAGACCTGGTTCTGTCATTCCAAGTATCTCTATTGTATCAATTCTAAAATCAATCATGACTCAAAGAACTTCCTATTCTATGCTTAAGCATAGGTCAAAGCCCTTTCCATTGTTTAGCAAAAGGTTTCTGTCCTAAAGTAGTCTTAAGTAGGGAGGAGAAGGATCCTCCCATGCCAAGGAGTTTCATATTCCAATAGAGTTCTTACTATCAGTAGGAAATTTTTTCAAGTATGAATTTTCCCAATGGGGAAATTTCCAACATTCATAAGTCTAAGAAATTTTAAAGTTTACAGGGTCAACTGAAGAATCTAGCTATGGAGAAGAGTTGAAGGGCTCTCAGGATGGAGAGATTCAAGAAGGCAGAACTAATAGGAGCAATAGGATCATATATTTATAATTGGAAAGGGACCTTTAAGAGGCCAAAATCCAACCTTCTCTTTATACTGGAACCTGAGGTCCAGAAAAGTTAAGAGAATTGCTCTGGGCCACACAACTTTTAAGTGTTTTGATACTTAAGTGGATCTTAATGTCTCCATCAATATAATTCCAGTGTCTGGAAGATCATAGGATAATATGCAATGTAAGCAATAGGTTAATAGATTTAGAACTGGAAAAGGAACTTTAAGAGGCCATTGAGACTTCTCCACAACCAGTTTCTTCAACTGATCCTCAAGACAGTAGGAAATACCTTAATATGTTATTGACCCTCCTTTGGACTCACTGTAGTTTGTCAGTATCTTTCCAAAAATTCAGAGTTTATTGGCACCTACTATGCAAAGTTCAGGTGCAAGACTAAAATGAAGACAGAGGGGAAGGCTGGAACAGCTGGGATTATAACATGGAGTTCTATATATTTGGATTGCTTGGTCTGGGAGCAAAGAAAGCATATTTTATCTTTATAGTCAAAGTGGCAGTTCCTGGTGGAGTAGATGGGGAAGCTGGGAAAGTTTGTACTTATTCTGCATTGCTACTTCTAACTGGGCCACATTTATACAGCACTTACTACTGGTAAGGACACCATTATATTTCTGCTCACCTAGGCTCACAATTTCATAATTATCCCCAACTCATAGAATCATAGAATCTGCATTTTGAACAGTTTTTAGACAGTTCTCACTGCTAGAAGTTTTTACTGAATTTAAGCCTCAATTTGCCTCTTTGTAATCCAACTGTTTTTCCTTGTTCTGCTCTCTGAGGACAAACAGAACAAGTCTAATTCCTCTTCTAAATGGCAACCTTTTAAATAAGTAAACATCTCCCAAGTCTCCTTTTTTCCAGGGTAATATGCCCAGTTACTTCAACTAATTATGACCCTGGACAAGTCACTTAATTTCTCTGAGCATCAGTTTCCTAAGATATAAAATGGAGATGACTACTGTGTCTCTACCATAAAAATTTCAAAGTTTTCATTTTCCTTTCTACCATCTCCCTTTTTTCCCTTTATGCTTATGCACTCATGTTTCCTCCCTGGGGTGCCTTCCAAATTTGTCTCTTTTTCACTAGATAATGCTAGAGCCTGGCATCATGCAGTATAATACTTATCTCTCGCTACAACTTCTGAATAATGGGGTTTTGCTCCAGAAGCTATTGCTGCTTCCATGGATTTCAGATCTGGGGTCTTCTGTTCTCTAAGTCTGCAGTGAGAGCAACACTGCTTGCTATTAGAGTCATGTCTCCAATAGTTTTGTTATTATATACTTTTTCCTCATAATATGCATTTTGACCTTTCCCATCTCTCTTATTTAGGCCCTGTTCATAACAGTCAAACCAACCGAGTGTTCCTTCTACTACTCAACAAAATGCAGAAATAAATACTCGGCTTGAGCTTATGAAGGAAAGTTTGGGGTAACTCATAGTTTTTATGAGGAATATTAAAAAGAGTTAAGAACATTATCAGAAACTCTGGACATTAACCCTCCTAGTCAACCCACTGCTCCTCCTGCCAACTCTACCTTAGAACCCCCTGCTCTTAACCAAACCACCCCTCCCCCTGCACCATCAGCCTCAGAAAACCCTACATCTAACCAACCCACCCCTCCCCCTGCCCCACCAGCCTCAGAAAACCCTAGTTCTAACCAACCCACTCCTCCCACTACTCATGCTTCTGACCCCACACCCTCAACTCTAAGTACACACCCCACCCATGCTTCCAACCCCACACCCTCAACTCTAAGTACACACCCCACCCACACTTCCGACCCTACACAATCCACTCTAAGTACACACCCCACCCATACTTCCAACCCTACACAATCCACTCTAAGTTCACATACCACTCATGCTTCTGATCCTAATGCCTCCACTTCACACCTTACTGATTCCTCCAATCCTAACACATCTATATCCTTTCACACTTCTTCCTTGGCTCCTCCTTCCCACCCTGCTCAATTCAATTATCAGATCCTTCCTACCTCTGATCTTTCTGGCACTATGGGACAACAACAAACCCTCTCCCTTAGTGTGCCCAACTCTTCTATTTCTCATACTAACCCCACTGAGAATGGAGCAAGATGCCTAGAAACAGGAGTACCAAATAATTCAGATAGGGTATTTCCTTTAAGGGAAGTACCCATTTTTAATAAGGATGGAAACTTGGTATCTGTAAGACATCATATACCTTTTAGCTCTGAGGATTTAAATAAATTAAAGGAAGATATGCTATCATTTGAGGGAGAACCAATATTCATTATAAAAAAATTAGAGAACATATTCAGAAATTTTGACCCCACTTGGATGGATGTTGAGAATTTGTTAGAGACATTTTTAACAAAAAAGGAAAAAAATAATGTCGTCTCTCTAGCTAATTAGAAATGAGGTAAAAAAGGAAATTATTGGACAACTGAAGATTCACATTGGAACCCCAATGCTGAACTAGATCACACAAAACTAAACCAGGCCAGAGAAGCATTATTGACAGCCATGAGAGCTTGCTCTGATAGACCTGAAAAATGGTCAAAATTTGAAAAAACCCAACAACATATTGATGAAACACCCTCCCAGTTTATGGACAGACTTATTGATGTAGGAAATACATATATGGACCTTGATTTATCCAGAGAAAGAGACATTAGGCAAATATATAGGCAATTCGTTGAGAATTGTTGTTCAGTGGTAAAAGACTACTTTAAAACTAGCTGTCCTAATTGGGACTCTATGGACCTTGAAGAATTGAGGAGAGTAGCAACCTATGTTTATAAGGGTCATGAAAAAATATCTGAGGAAGGCAATACGTTAGTGGAAGACTTAAAGAAAGAAATTGAAATGTTAAAGAGACAATTGAAAAATAAGGGAGAGACTACAGCACCTTTGCAGGAATTCACAAATAAATCAATAACCTGCCACTTCTGTGAGAAGAAGGATCACAAAATGATGGAATGTAGAACCTTTCTTAAGATGATTGGAAGGAATACGCAATTTAATAACAACTTTAGAAATAACAACTATAGAAATGATGATAATGGTCATAGAAACCAGAATTTTAGACATTTTAGAAATTATAATAATGATTATGGAAATAACTATAATGAATATAGAAATAAGAACTTTAGAAACCAGAATTTTAGAAATAGGAATTGGGAAAATAATGACAATGCTCCAAATGAAGAAAATTATAATACCCAACAACAATATATGAGAAATGGTGCTCGTCCAAAAAATAGTCGAGGTGCCCTTCAGGGGAGATGCCCAAGGAACATCCCAAACACAATGAAGGTGTCCGGGGTAGGGGGCTGGGGAACAGGAATCAGAGGATACAACCTTTGATTTTCTGGACCCTGATGTCCTACTACCTGTTGTTCCTATCCACTGCCCTCCCCATACTAATGAACCCCATGTT
Organism: Monodelphis domestica; assembly: GCF_027887165.1. Lineage (NCBI taxonomy): Eukaryota > Metazoa > Chordata > Mammalia > Didelphimorphia > Didelphidae > Monodelphis > Monodelphis domestica. The sequence goes on from NC_077229.1 coordinate 78,118,849, forward strand.
ACCTTAAAGGTGGGTAACACCTATTATGATTGTCTCTTAGACACTGGAGCTACCAGGTCTGTATTAAAGAATGTACCAGATTTAAATTGTTATTCTATTGACTCACAAAGTGTAGTGAGAGTATCAGGAATACCCCAAAGAGTTAAAAAACTTGCCCCTAGAATGGTATCTGTAGGACTCCTAGAGGTACAATATTCCTTTCTTTTGATGCCTGACTCCCCTTTAAATTTGCTGGGGAGAGACCTTCTATGTAAACTCAGAGCCACAATAACTTGCTCCCCAGATGGCTCCTTAACATTGGAAGTACCAGAGGAATCTTTAAATTTAATCCCTGTACTTCTCTCAGAGAACCAGGATACAAAAGAGCCTCCCACTTTTGAAATACCTAAGGATATACCAGAGTCTCTTTGGGCCACATCTTCTTCTGATGTAGGCTTACTTAAATCTGCTGTTCCTGTGCAGATAAAAACTAAATCTAGCCAACCTCCTTCCATTCCTCAGTATTCCCTCTCAAAGGAGGCAATTGAGGGTATTACACCAGTTATTAACTCATTAATTAAACAGGGAATAATAATCCCTTGCAAATCAGAATACAACACGCCCATCCTGCCAGTTAAAAAAACAAAAAGAGGGCCTGATGGCAAGTACCTCTATAGATTCGTACAGGATCTGAGGGCAGTGAATAATCACATTATAAAGAGACATTCCATAGTTTCCAACATAAATACTATTATTTCCTCTATTCCTAGCACAGCTACATACTTTACAGTAGTAGACTTGTGCTCAGCTTTCTTTTCCATACCTATACATGAGAACTCCAGGCATATTTTTGCTTTTACCTGGAAGGGCTCACAATATACATGGAGTCATCTGCCACAGAGTTATGTGGAAAGTCTGTGTTTATTTGAGCAAATTTTGAGCCAAGACACAGACAATATAACATTTAAAAATAGTAAATTAATAAAATATGTAGATGATCTACTCTTGGCTTCAGCAGATGCAAAAACATGTCAAGAAGATAGTAAACACCTTCTTTTGGAATTGTACAAAAGAGGACATAAAATCTCGAAGGATAAGGTTCAGTGGTGTCTCCCTAAAGTAGAATATTTGGGATTCATCCTGACTGTGGGTGCTCATTATATTTCTCCAAAAAGAATTGAGAATATTCAAAATTTAAGCTCTCCTACTACTAAGAAACAGTTGAGAGCAATTTTAGGAGCAACAGGGTTTTGCAGACAATGGATTCCTTGCTATGGGGAAATTACTAAGCCCCTTATAGCACTAACAAAATATTTAGTCCCTGAACCCCTCAAATTAGAGCCTGAACACTTGTAAGCTCTATCAGATCTAAAAAAGACTATCAAGTCTGCCCCTGCTCTAAGCATCCCAGATTACAACATGCCATTTACTTTGTATGAGCATGAGCGAAAAGGAGTAGCTTCTGGTGTTTTAACTCAGACTTTGGGACCTTCTCAGCGCCCAATTGCTTATTATTCTGCTCAACTGGACCCAGTAGCAGCTGGAGCACCATCATGTCTTAGAGGAGTAGCTGCTACAGCCTTACTAGTGACAAAAACTGTTGATGTAGTATTGGGATGTCCATTAACAATAATGTGCCCACATGAGGTAGAAGCATTGTTGATAAAACATAGAACACAGGCATTCTCGGATCAGAAAATTACAAGGTATGAAATAACGTTGTTAAATAGCGAAAACATTACCTTGAAACGTTGTACAACTCTTAACCCTGCCACCTTGCTTCCAGATTTACCTACTTCAGGAGAACCATTACACAATTGTGAAACATTAGTGTCCATGGCAGAAAAGCCTCGAGATAATCTCTTGGACACTCCCTTAGACAATGCAGATCTGATTTTATTTACCGATGGTTCTTCTTTTATGAGAGATGGCATATGCTACACTGGAGCTGCCGTAGTCTCAGAATTTGCCACTGAATGGTCAGCTTCACTACCTTCTAACATTAGCGCTAAAGGAGCAGAACTCATAGCTCTGAAGCACGCTTGTATAATTGCCAAGAATAAAAAGGCAACAATTTATACAGATTCTAAGTATGCTTTTTGCATTTGTCATTCATTTGGAATGCTATGGCTCCAGAGAGGATTTTTAACCTCAGCTGGAAAATCTATAGCTAATGCAGAAATTATTAATGAAGTTCTTTCTGCTCTACAGCTACCTGAAGCCCTAGCTGTAGTTCATTGCTCTGCCCATACAGGTGGCACAGACCCTGTCTCTAGAGGAAATGATCAAGCAGATGCCACTGAAAAGCTAGCAGCCATAGAAGGACCTGAATTAATTTTAACATTAACAACCACTGATGATTTAAATCTACCACTTTCCTATAATGAAAAGGAAGTGGAAAAATGGAAGCAAAAATTCAAAGCAAAAAAGATCAATGGAGTATGGGTGTCATCTGAAGGAAAACCCCTTCTCCCAAGAAGTTTCTATCACCAAATTTGCCAATATATTCATAAAAATGGTCATTTTGGCACCCAGGGCATCGTGGACTCTATTAAGAGAGTATGGATAGCCCCTGGTATAACTACTATAGCCTCTAAAGTATGTTCAGCCTGCTCTACATATCAAGCATATAACCAACATGCATTTCGTGGAAAAGCCTTTGGTGGACATCCTTTGGCTTACACACCTTTTGAACACCTACAGATAGATTTCATAACAATGCCAAAGGCTGGACGTTATAAATTTTGTCTAGTCATTGCAGATCAACTGACCAGATGGCCAGAAGCATTTCCTGCAACCCAAGCCTCAGCGGATTTTGTTGCTAAGATACTTTTAAAAGAAATTATTCCTCACTTTGGACTGCCAGCATGTATAGATCCAGATAGAGGAAGTCATTTTACTGATTCTGTCCTAAATCAGCTATATTCTTGCTTGGGGATAACTCCCAAATTCCATGTTCCATATCATCCCCAGAGCTCAGGCCAAGATGAGAGGATGAACAAAGAACTTAAGACCATGATTGGAAAATTATGCACTGAGACACATTTAAAATGGCCTGAAATTCTCCCTCTGGCCCTATTTTATCTTAGAAGCAGGCCTAGAGGAGACCTACACATCTCACCATTTAAGATGATTTTTGGAAATTTGCCTATACAGGCTCAACCTTTTCCCCCTGCATATACATCACTATTAGGGGGAGATACTTCTATTGCTTCCTATATACAGGAATTACAGCACAAACTGCATGAACTTCATGAATCTGGAGCTGCAGTATAAGCCGGACCACTAGACTTTACTCTTCATGACCTGAACCCAGGAGACAAAGTGTATATTAAGAATTTCAAGCATACTGGAGCAACTCTGCCTTCTTGGGAAGGACCATTCCAAATATTGTTAACTACTCCAACATCTATAAGCTTGGAGAAAAGGACTCTTGGATTCATTGCTCACATGTGAAGAAAGCATCTTCTGTTGAGAGTGATTGACTGTATCTTATCACATGAATTGTAGATTATAATCCATTGACAAGTGGATATTTTTTTTCCAAAAGACGCATTGAATTACTGATTTTTTCCTTATTTTTATTATTGCTTTTCTTTATTTTGATTAGAATATTTGATTTTTTCTCATTTCTTGAACTAAAGGTACATATAATTAATTTTTTTCTGCAGTAATAGAAGTTTAATATCTATATTCTTGCTATAATGTCAATGCATACCCAAAAGCTTTAAAATATGGGAACCTGCCATTTATTGATAAAATGTTATGAGACTGTGATTAATGTTTGTATCTGATCCCAGAAATTGGGATAAAAAACAAGGAGCAGAGACTTAACCTGAAAAGTGCCAAAAAGAGCACACAGGAAATAATAATGTGAGACTCAAGGTTGCGACGCTTGACATATGTTAAGTCGTAGGACTTCCTTGTATCTACACTCTTTGCGAAGTACTCATACAAGTACAAAATTTGACTATTATGCTGGCTCCCTATATCCCTAAGAATGTTAAAAATCAGATGAGGGAATGACACTTCCCTATCAAAATAGAATTCTAATTTTTTTTTCTTCTTATATTATGGCAACTTTCTATAGTCTTGGCTACAAATGGCTAAGTGAAATATTACTGCATTCTGTCCTACAGACTTGTGGGATAGAAATTACTATAAATTGGACCTATACAAAGGCCTGTTTTAAATTTTTTTTCCTTATGTTTTTGGTTGTGTTTTCCTTTTCCTATGATAATTGACTCATACACCCCCATAACTCAACATTGCATCCTGAGCTGAATTGGATGTTTTTTAACACCTACTTCAGGGGGGATTGTATTTTAATTTAAAATCCAAGATTTTTTATTTTTGTTTGAGATTGTATTTTCATAAAAATCTAAGATTTTGATTTTGTTTGAGAAAATATCTTCAAGGAAGAAGCTTGCTAACTCCTAAATCCAGAGAATGAACTGTTGCAGAAAGATGATGGAAAATCCACACTACATCAAGAAGATCAAGAATGAACTTTGGATATGGTTGATTGAACTGAACTTTGATTGAACATTTATTGTAAATGTACACATTTATGCCAAAAGGGACTGCCCCTAATTTGGCTTTCTGTCAATGTGCCTAGCAAAACATTGGTTTTGCTTTCTTTCTTTTTCTATTTTGTCCCTCAATACTCTAATTTCCTCTTAGAAAATTGAATATTGTATATATCTGTAGTTAGAAGTGCATTTAGGACTACAAGATGATTATATTAAAATGATCAATGGGGAGACTAGTCTCCCAATGATCATCAGGGGGGATTGTGAACCTTAACAATTCTCCGACCCTACTTCATAAGGTTGGATTATGAAACTTAAAAATTCTCAGACCTTACTTCATAAGATTTGGTTAAGGACTTCTGGTCAAGATGGCAGCTTAGAGAAAGCTAAAGTTCAGATCTCCGGAAACCCTTCCCTACCGAACTCAAACTATATGCTCCTAGGGCACTGAAATTCAAAACTATCAATGGCATAGACCCTGGGAATCCTCCTCCTGGACCTGGATCAAAAGGTACGCCCCCCCCCCAAAAACCAGAACCTGAGATTACTCGGACCTAAGGGGTAGGCAGAAGGAAGGTCCCAGGACCCACCCCCCCCAAGCCAAAGCGCCAAGTCCAAGGCAGCAGAAGGATCCTCAAAGCCTCAAGGCCAGCTATTCTGAAGGCCACTTCCTGAAAACAACCTGACTCAGATGAGGGGGCACCCAGACAGCAGGGAAACAGAGAGAGTGGGGGGAGCTTGTAACCCCCTGGCTGGATCCTTCCATCCAAGTCTCATGGAAGGTCCCTGCCTCAGGGCATACTCAGTTCACCCCAGGGAAAGCTATTCCTATCAGGAGCCCTCTGAGCTCCGGGAAGCCACAGCCCCTCCCCCCTCAGAGTGCTGGCTCTCCTGGCCGGCTAAGGCACAGAAACAAACACCTCGCAGAAAGGGTCGAGCCAGGCTCAGAGCGTGGAAGTAAGGCAATGGAGAAGCATTGGGAGGGAACCGAGGAGGGCAGTAACACGGAAACACCAGCAATTCCTGGCTTCCCCGGGAAGACAGAACAACAACTGCATAGAACAGACAATCTGCCTAGGGCTAAAACCTCTGAACACCAGACAGAGATAAGAAAAGCTAGTCCTCCCCACTCAGATAGAGATGGCAAACTCCACAGAAGCACAAAAGCCCCAAAATTCCAAGAAAAGCAAGAAGAAGGGGGCGACTTTGGACACATTTTATGGAGCAAAAATACAAAATGCAGAGGAGATAGAAGAGGAAACACAAGCAAATGCTCTGAAACCTTCCAAAGGAAATGGAAACACTTCACAAACCCATGAAGAATTTGAATCGGAAAGGATCAAAAAGATGGAAGCCCTCTGGGAGGAAAAGTGGGAAATAATGCAAAAGAAATTCACGCATCTACAAAACCAGTTTGACCAAAGTGAAAAGGAAAACCAGGCTTTAAAAGTCAGAATCAGGCAACTCGAAGACAATGAGCAAGAATTAATAAAGCAAAGCCAAAAGACCAAGAAATTAGAAGAGAACATAAAATATCTCACTGACAAGGTGACAGACTTGGAATATATAGGAAGAAGAGATAATTTACAAATAATTGGACTTCCAGAAAAGCCAGAAATAAACAGCAAACTCGACATCATAATACAAGATATAATCAAAGAAAATTGCCCAGAGATCCTAGAACAAGGGGGAAATACAGCCACTGACAGAGCTCACAGAACACCCTCTTCACTAAATCCCCAAAAGACAACTCCCAGGAATGTAATTGCCAAATTCCAAAACTCTCAAACAAAAGAATAAATCCTACAAGAAGCCAGAAAAAGACAATTTATATATAAAGGAATGCCAATCAGGGTCACACAAGACCTTGCAAGTTCCACTCTGAATGATCGTAAGGCATAGAACATGATTTTCAGAAAGGCAAGAGAGCTGGGTCTTCAACCAAGAATCAGCTATCCAGCAAAACTGACTATATACTTCCAAGGGAAAGTATGGGAATTCAACAAAATAGAAGATTTCCAACTTTTTGCAAAGAAAAGACCAGAGCTCTGTGGAAAGTTTGATATCAAAAAACAAAGAGCATGGAATACCTGAAAAGGTAAATATGAAGGAAAGGAAAAAGGAGAAAAATGTTATCTTTTTCTTTTACTCAAACTCTCTTCTATAAAGACTACATTTATATCAATCTATGTATACTAACATGTGGGGAAAATGTAATGTGTAAATAGGGGGAAGAGAAAGACCAAATAGAATAATCTTTCTCACACAAAGATTCACACGGGAAGGGGAGGGGAAGAAAACTCCTATAAGAAGGAGAGGAAGAGAGTTTTTACTTAAACCTTACTCTCAGGGAAATCAACTCTGAGAGGGAAGAACATCCAGATCCATTGGGATCTTGAATTCTATCTTACCCAACAAGGGAAGGGAGAAGGGAAAACCAAGGGGGGAAAGGGGAGGGAACACAAAAAAGGGAGGGAAGAAGAAGGAGGGAAGGGGAGGGAACAAAAAGGGAGGGACTAAAAAGGGAAACATATCAAGGGAGGGGACAAGGGGGACTGATTTAAAGTAAATCACTGGACTAAAAGGTAGAGCTGAAGAAGAAAGGTTAGAATTAGGGAAGGGTATCAAAATGCCAGAGAATTCACAAGTCACAATCATAACTTTGAACGTGAATGGGATGAACTCACCCATAAAATGTAGACGAATCGCAGAATGGGTTAGAATCCAAAATCCTACCATATGTTGTCTTCAAGAAACACACATGAGGCGGGTAGACACCCACAAGGTCAGAATTAAAGGATGGAGTAAGACCTTCTGGGCCTCAACTGACAGAAAGAAGGCAGGAGTGGTAATCATGATATCTGATAAAGCCAAAGCAAAAATAGACCTGATCAAAAGGGATAGGGAAGGTAATTATATTTTGTTAAAAGAGACTTTAGATAATGAGGAAATATCACTAATCAACATGTATGCACCAAATAATATAGCACCCAAATTTCTAATGGAGAAACTAGGAGAATTGAAGGAAGAAATAGACAGTAAAACCATATTAGTGGGAGACTTAAGCCAACCATTATCAAATTTAGATAAATCAAATCAAAAAATAAATAAGAAAGAGGTAAAAGAAGTGAATGAAATCTTAGAAAAATTAGAATTAATAGACATATGGAGAAAAATAAATAGGGATAAAAAGGAATATACCTTCTTCTCAGCACCACATGGCACATTTACAAAGATTGGCCATATATTAGGTCACAGAAACATGGCATACAAATGCAGAAAAGCAGAAATAATAAATGCAGCCTTTTCAGATCACAAGGCAATAAAAATAATGATCAGTAATGGTACATGGAAAACCAAATAAAAAGTTAATTGGAAATTAAACAATATGATACTCCAAAATTGTTTAGTTAGAGAAGAAATCATAGAAACAATTAATAATTTCATTGAGGAAACTGACAATAGCGAGACATCCTTTCAAACCTTTTGGGATGCAGCCAAAGAGATAATCAGAGGTAAATTCATATCCCTGAGTGCATATATTAACAAACTAGGGAGAGCAGAGATCAATCAATTGGAAATGCAAATAAAAAAACTCAAAAGCGATCAAATTAAAAAACCCCAACAGAAAACCAAACTAGAAATCCTAAAAATTAAGGGATAAATTAATAAAATCGAAAGTGATAGAACTATTGATTTAATAAATAAGACAAGAAGCTGGTACTTTGAAAACACAAACAAAATAGACAAAGTAATGGTCAATCTAATTTTAAAAAGGAAGGAAGAAAAGCAAATTAACAGCATCAAGGATGAAAAGGGGGAATCTCACCTCCAATGAAGAGGAAATTAAGGCAATCATTAAAAACTACTTTGCCCAACTATATGGCAATAAATATACCAACCTAGGTGATATGGATGAATATTTACAAAAATATAAATTGCCTAGACTAACAGAAGAAGAAATAGATTTCTTAAATAATCCCATATCAGAAAAAGAAATCCAACAGGCCATCAAAGAACTTCCTAAGAAAAAAATCCACAGGGCCTGACAGATTCACCAGTGAATTCTATCAAACATTCAAAGAACTGCTAACTCCAATATTATACAAACTTTTTGACATAATAAGCAAAGAGGGAGTTCTACCAACCTCTTTTATGACACAAACATGGTACTCTTTCCAAAGCCAGGCAGGCCAAAAACAGAGAAAAAAAATTATAGACCAATCTCCCTAATGAATATAGATGCAAAAATCTTAAATAGGATACTAGCAAAAAGACTCCAGCAAGTGATCAGAAGGGTCATCCACCATGATCAAGTAGGATTTATACCAGGGATGCAGGGCTGGTTCAATATTAGGAAAACTATCCACATAATTGACCATATCAACAAGCAAACCAACAAGAACCACATGATTATCTCAATAGATGCAGAAAAAGCCTTTGATAAAATACAACACCCATTCCTATTAAAAACACTAGAAAGCATAGGAATAGAAGGGTCGTTCCTAAAAATAATAAAACAGTATATATCTAAAACCATCAGCTAATATCATCTGCAATGGGGATAAACTAAATCCATTCCCATTAAGATCAAGGGTGAAACAAGGATGCCCATTATCACCTCTATTATTTGACATTGTATTAGAAACACTAGCAGTAGCAATTAGAGAAGAAAAAGAAATTGAAGGCATCAAAATAGGCAAGGAGGAGACCAAATTATCCCTCTTTGCAGATGACATGATGGTCTACTTAAAGAATCCTAGAGATTCAACCAAAAAGCTAATTGAAATAATCAACAACTTTAGCAAAGTTGCAGGATACAAAATAAACCCACATAAGTCATCAGCATTTCTATATATCTCCAACACAGCTCAGCAGCAAAAACTAGAAAGAGAAATCCCATTCAAAATCACCTTAGGCAAAATAAAACACCTAGGAATCTATCTCCTGAGACAAACACAGGAACTATATGAACACAACTACAAAACACTCTCCACACAACTAAAACTAGACTTGAGCAATTGGAAAAACATTAACTGCTCATGGATAGGATGAGCCAATATAATAAAAATGACCATCCTACCCAAACTTATTTATCTATTTAGTGCCATACCCATTGAACTCCCAAAAAATTTCTTTAATGATTTAGAAAAAACCATAACAAAGTTCATTTGGAATAACAAAAGATCAAGGATATCCAGGGAAATAATGGAAAAAAAACACAAATGATGGGGACCTTGCAGACCCAGACCTTAAACTATATTACAAAGCAGCAGTCATCAAAACAACTTGGTACTGGCTAAGAGACAGAAAGGAAGATCAGTGGAATAGACTGGGGGCAAGCGACCTCAGCAAGACAGTATACGATAAACCCAAAGATCCCAGCTTTTGGAACAAAAATCCAGTATTTGATAAAAACTGCTGGGAAAATTGGAGGACAGTGTGGGAAAGATTAGGTTTAGATCAACACCTCACACCCTACACCAAGATAAATTCAAAATGGGTGAATGACTTAAACATAAAGAAGGAAACCATAAGTAAGTTGGGTAAACACAGAATAGTATACATGTCAGACCTTTGGGAGGGGAAAGACTTTAAAACCAAGCAAGACATAGAAAGAATCACAAAATGTAAATAAATGATTTTGACTACATCAAATTAAAAAGTTTTTGTACAAACAAAACCAATGTAACTAAAATCAGAAGGGAAATAACAAATTGGGAAAAAATCTTCATAGAAACCTCTGACAAAGGTTTAATTACTCAAATTTACAAAGAGCTAAATCAATTGTACAAAAAATCAAGCCATTCTCCAATTGATAAATGGGCAAGGGACATGAACAGGCAGTTCTCAGCCAAAGAAATCAAAACTATTAATAAACACATGAAAAAGTGCTCTACATCTCTTATAATCAGAGAGATGCAAATCAAAACAACTCTGAGGTATCACCTCACACCTAGAAGATTGGCTAACATGACAGCTATGGAAAGTAATGAATGCTGGAGGGGATGTGGCAAAGTGGGGACACTAATTCATTGCTGGTGGAGTTGTGAATTGATCCAACCATTCTGGAGGGCAATTTGGAACTTTGCCCAAAAGGCTTTAAAAGACTATCTGCCCTTTGATCCAGCTATAACACTGCTGGGTCTGTACCCCCAAAGAGATAATGGACAAAAAGACTTGTACAAAAATATTCATAGCTGAGCTCTTTGTGGTGGCCAAAAATTGGAAAACGAGGGGATGCCCATCAATTGGGGAATGGCTGAACAAATTGTGGTATATGTTGGTGATAGAATGCTATTGTGCTAAAAGGAATAATAAAGTGGAGGAATTCCATGGACACTGGAACGACCTCCAGGAAGTGATGCAGAGCGAAAGGAGCAGAACCAGGAGAACACTGTACACAGAGACTAATACACTGTGGTATAATCGAATGTAATGGACTTCTCCATTAGTGGCGGTGTAATGTCCCTGAACAACTTGCAGGGATCTAGGAGAAAAAAACACTATTCATAAGCAAAGGATAAACTGTGGGAGTAGAAACACCGAGGAAAAGCAACTGCCTGAATACAGCGGTTGAGGGGACATGACAGAGGAGAGACTCTAAATGAACACTCTAATGCAAATATCAACAACATGGCAATGGGTTCAAATCAAGAACACATGTGATACCCAGTGGAATCACGCGTCGGCTATGGGGGTTGGGGGGGGAGGGAAAGAATATAATCTTTGTCTTTAATGAATAATACTTGGAAATGATCAAATAAAATATTATAAAATTTAAAAAAATAAAAATAAAATAAAAGAGAGAAAAAAAAGATTTGGTTAAGACCATTCCCCATTTTAAACAATGAAGGAACTTATATCAGGAATGTGAAACCTCTACTCCACCCCTACTTAACCCTGCTTTAGAGGAAGAAACTCCTTGCTGAACAATGAAAAATACTTAAACCCATACTTATAGTAAGGCAAAAGTTCTTAAGCTGTACCTATTTTTAGATCTAATACAAAAGGGTGCTAAGTACCTATAAATGTCAGGCTACTTGTGAATTTACAAGGAGCAAAGAGGTGAGAAACTTACTCAGAGGTTTTTCAGGTGTGAACTTAATCAAAAGTTCAAGCCTTCTAAGGTGTGAATTAAGAATGGTCTGTCCTTTGGAAAACATCTACTGTGATTGGTAGATGTGAGAACTTAGGGGAGGTGACATAGGAGAAAATTCCCTTTAAAAGGAGGTGAAAAGCTGAGAGCAAGGACTCTCTCTCGGGACAGTCTCAGAAAGAGTCTCAGAGGAACTCTCTCTGGAGATGGCAGCTGGCCAAAGCTGAAGTGGTGTCTCTCTGAACACTAGAATCCTTGCTTGGACAGATCTTGTGGTGAGTGGATAAAAGACTGACTGATCTCTCTCTCTTAAGGCTGGCCTAAGCTGGCCTAGCTTTTTTTTCCTCATTATTCCCTTTTCTTTCTCTCTCTTTCTTTAATTCCTCATTTGTATTCATTAAAATCTCTATAAAACCCAACTGACTTGGGTATATTTCATATTTGGGAATTTTTCCCTGGCGACCACCTTAATTTTGATTTAAAAACAAGACACTGTTTTGAAAACATATTTTCTGCAGTCACAATTTAAGCCATCCACTCTTTTGTCTGCCACAGTTTATGTCTTCCACTATTTTAATTATTACAGCAGTTTCTTACTATGTGTCATTGATGAGAACACAAAAAACAAGTCCTGGTATCTCTTTGCATCCTTTGTTGACATTGGGGTGTCTGTCTATACTGTGTGGTTTGTCTGTTAAATGTCTTAATTGTAGCCAGGTTTTTAACCTCCTTTAATTCTTTCTGCCTTAACATTTCAGAGGTCTCTTGGAGCTTTTTCTTTAGATCATTCTTATCTTTTTCTTGATCTACCTTCTTATCATGAAGATAGGTATCTGTATCTCTAAGTTCATTAAGTGAGATGGTGTCAAACTTAGGGCAATAGTTCCTGAAGAAATCCCTCAAGTGGTTATTACAGCCCTTGAGAAATTGTCTCCTTATGTGTACTTCTGCTTCTTTTGAATCAGGGCTAAAACCTAACAGTCCCTCAGTTTTTTTGTTTTGTTTTTTTTTAAACCCTTACCTTCCATCTTGGAGTCAATACTGTGTATTGGCTTCAAGGCAGAAGAGTGGTAAGGGCTAGGCAATGGGGGTCAAGTGACTTGCCCAGGGTCACACAGCTGGGAAGTGTATGAGGCCAGATTTGAACCTAGGACCTCCCATCTCTAGGCCTGGCTCTCAATCCACTGAGCAACCCAGCTGCCCCCTCAGTTTTTTCAATAAGGCGATCAATAAATGAGCTTGGATGTTCGTTTTTTTTCTTGGAATAATCTGTCAAAATTTCCCCATGCATTGGGTCTTTCTGACAATTGCTTCATTCCCTGCAATAGATCCTCACAGCATTTTCTTAGATAAGCCATTGATCTTGGATTAGAAAAATCCAGATCCTCAAAAACTTCTGGCCAGCTCGTGAATGAAGAATCTTTTCTAATTTGTTCAATAAAATTTTTATGTTCCTGGGGTGTAAAAAGTTCAGATAAAAGAATTTCTACCTCTTCAAAATCTGGTTCATAGAGACAAAATGCTCTTTTCAGTTCTTTAATTGCAAGATGAGGCTCTAATAAAAATTTAGGCATATGGTTACATAAAGACTCTAAGTCATGGGTGGTGAATGACTTATGAACCTTTGCATGTAAAATGCCAGAGTTATCAGTGACCTTAGCTATATCTCACAAAGGCATAATCTTTTGAGCATTTGAAGCATTTGCAAGATTGTTAGCAGATGCATTAATTGGTGCCTGTATGTTATTGGCAAGGTCATTTCCCCCTACTGCACCTAATGGTGTCCCAGTATTAGTATTAGAAACTACATCGTCCTTATTAGTCTGTCCCATCATGTCCCCAGTCTCCTCGTCAGTTCCCTTACCCATGCTTTGTTTTCTCTGCATATAATCCTGGCATATCTCAGTTAAAATAGGGATCTGATCAAACAATGTCTGCAATCTATTATCAATGACTAGAGCATGTACTGTTTTCTTTGGGAAGATCAGGTTAGCAGCAGCTTTGATATTCTTTAAGATGTTAGTCACTACCAAGAATATGACATAGACTTGGAATATGATTTTCCAGAGGTAATTTCCATCTAGATAATTCACTGGCAACTGAGTCCATCCCATAGTCATATTGGTTAATGTCCCCAGAACATTGTTTATCATCCCTGCCACTGCATTATAAATGATACAGTAGCCCCAATAAATGGCAATTATTCCTAGCACAGTCGACCATAGTATTAGTTGTAACACGTTCCCCATTAGATCTTTTCTAGGTTCTGTCAGGAGTTAACAGTTAGAAAATGGTCGTTGTCCCCACAAGCTTTGCTTCTAGCTAGATAGTACGGTTTCCCTTTTACAATAGACTCTCCTTCAGTTTTGTAACTGACCAGAGTGGCAGTTGGTAACTGACTTGTTCTCCACACACCCCATCCCCCCAGAGTCAGTGACAAAGTCTGCTAGTCTCAGGAGTTGTAATTGACAACTGACAGTTGATGGCAGTTGGTGACAGTCACTAAAGCCTTTTTATCTTTTAAATAAATGGGGTCCTTATTAATCTGGGGTGCCAACTGTTTTAAAAAAAATTTTTTAAGGGATAAGGAATGTACCCTCTGAGGGGAGGCTCTGGCCCTGAGGTTCAGAGAGAGAGGAAAAGAGAGGAGAACCCCCCTTCTCCACAAAAGCGGGGTTCACAAGGAAGACAGCAGCTGTAATGGGTTGGCTCAGAGAGAGGAGAGGGGGTTTAAAGATTTTCCCCCTTCTGCCTTCCCTCCTTAGTTAAAGCCACTCTCCCCAATTCGCTCTTGTCCCTCTTGTCCCCCCTCCACTACTCGAAACTGAAAGGTCTCCCCTAGATCTGTTCACTCACACTCAGCTTGGGGAACAGATAACTTTTAATGCCAACTCAATCAAGGTAATACAAAAGGAGAAACAGGCAGGGAAGAATGGGAAAAGGAAAGTGGGAAAAAGGAGGTCCTTTCTCTATCTAAACCCTTTCCCTCCCTCCTCAAGTTTGGAGGAAACTCGGGCCTTGGCAGCCTGAGCCCCCCTGAGAAAGTTAGGTTGACTCACCCTTGGGCTACAGGAGCTGAGGTAAAGTCTGCTCAGGTTTCTCTTCAGAAAGTTCCTTCAATTGAGAAGTGTTGGGGGGAAAGATTTCCAGTCACCAGCAGGAAAAGTAGGTAACCCTCAGGAGAAAGTCTTTATCCACCTTCTCTCTTCAACCTCTCCAGACAGAGAGACGCTCCACTGTCCTCCAGCCAGTCTTCTCTTCTCAGGAAATTCACTCCTGGGGCCCCTCCCCCATCGAGGTGATCAATTTCATATACTCTTCAGTCTGGCACTTTTTCTCTAGTGCCAGCCTCTATCACATCCCTTATCTCATAGGGTCAGAGTAAGGATCAAATGAGATATATGTAAAACCCTCTGAAAACCTTAAAACACTACCTAAATGTTTGGCTGTCATTATCATCATCATTATTACATGAACTCAAGTCCCTTCATTATCTTGGTTGGCCTATTCTGGCTGGTTATCAATATCCTTCTTATACTATGGTGTCCATTTTTCCCACATATGAACAAGATCCCTTTCTGGGGATCTAAATCCTAAAACCCTAAAATTACCCTTACACCATAACTGAACACAATACTTGTTTTTTAAACCCTCACCTTCCATCTTGGAATCAATGCAAGGAGCAGTAAGGGCTGGACAATGGGGTTAAGTGACTTGCCCAGAGTCATAGCTAGGAAGTGTCTAAAAACAGATTTGAACCCAGGACCTCCCATCTCTGGGCCTGGCTCTCCATCCACTGAACCACCTCACTAGCTACTAGCTGCCACTTTGAAGTGCATGCCATCTATGCCTTTATCTAGGATTCTAGACCATAACAATGTTAAGCAGCACAGGGAAAAATACAGATCCCAGGGCAACCTATCGTTGTCTCCTTCTGGGTATTGACATTGATCCATGAACAATCACTCTTTGGTCACTCAATCTATTTCTGAATCCATTTAATTGTATTGTTCAGTTCACATCTCTCCATCTTTTTCTAGAGTATAGTAGGAGATTATTACTAAAGCTTTGTGAAGTGTTGGGAAAATTATATTATATTCCAGTCATGACCCGTTTTGTAATCCTGTTAAAAGAGGAAATAAGACAACAGGTCTGATAAGACCTGTTTTGTGGTACAATAGATAGAATGCTGAACCTGAATTCAATAAGACCTGAGTTCAAATCCAGACTTAAACACTTACTAGCTGTGTGACTGATCAAGTCACTTAACTCTTTTTGCCTCAATTTCCTGAACTTTAAAATGGTAATAATAATACCACCTATTTACCAGAGCTGTTGTGAGGATCAAGTGAGATAATAATTGAAAAGCATTTAGTATAGTGCCTAGAATGTAGTCAATATTACATAATGACTCTGTAAAAACATTGCTTCCTTTTCAAGAGGTTCAACAACCATCTTCTCAATGTACCTTTCTAGAATTTTCCTAGGAATCTAAGTCTGGCCTCTAGAGTTTGCAAACTCTGTTCTCTTTCTTTTTTTTTTCCTAAGTAGGACAACCTTATGGTACCTTTCTGATTTTTATAACCTTAACTATTACAAACAGTGACTCGCATATGCCAATTATTTCAGAATCTGGGGATGCAGTTCATTTAAATAATCTGAATTCATCCAGTTCAACCAGGTACACACAATCTCTATTTGTCTGTCTCTGTCTTTGTCTCTCTCTTTCTGACTCTGGCTTTGTCTCTTTCTGTCACTGTCTCTCTTCCTTTCTCTCTTCTGTGTATGTATGTCTCTTTCTCTCTCTCTGTCTCTGTCTGTCTGTCTCTCTCTGTCTCTGTCTCTCTTTGTCTCTCTCTGTCTGTCTCTCTCTGTCTCTGTTTCTCTCTGTGTCTCTGTCTCTCTCTCTGTCTCTTGCTCTCTGTCTCTCTCTCTGTCTGTCTCTATCTGTCTGTCTCTGTCTCTGTTTCTCTGTCTCTGTCTCTCTTTCTCTCTCTCTGTCTCTCTCTGTCTCCCTCTGTCTGTGTCTCTGTCTCTGTCTCTTTCTCTCTCTGTCTCTTTCTCTCTGTCTCTCTGTTTCTGCCTCTCTCTCTCTGTCTCTGTCTCTCTGTCTCTCTTTCTCTCTCTCTGTCTCTATCTGTCTGTCTCTGTCTCTGTTTCTCTGTCTCTGTCTCTCTTTCTCTGTCTCTGTCTCTCTCTCTCTCTCTCTCTCTCTGTCTCTGTCTCTCTCTGTCTCCCTCTGTCTGTATCTCTGTCTCTGTCTCTTTCTCTCTCTGTCTCTTTCTCTCTGTCTCTCTCTGTCTCTCTTTCTCTCTGTCTCTGTCTCTGTCTGTCTGTCTCTGTCTCTGTCTGTCTGTCTGTCTCTCTCTCTCAACTTGTCTTGGATTTCTACTCCTTACTGGCCACTTTCATTTTGTCATTTGCCTCAAGAGATGGTATGTTTACATTCCTCAGAGGTCTTCAAGCAGAGGCTGAGCAACTCCTGATCGGTGTATATAGGGGATATTCCTTCTACTTAGTCAATGAGGTCTTTTTGCAACTCACACTACCACCACTGTAGTTTAGGCCTCACAAACTCATCTCCTTCATCACTCCCCAGTCCAATCTATCTAGCTGCTGAAGTAAAGTTCCTCAAGTTGTGTCATTCTGATGCTCAATCAACTACAATGGCTCCCCGTTATCTTTAGATCAAATGAAAACACCTAGGTTTAGCATTTTGAATCCTTCACATTCAGGTTCTGTAATGATTATAACTTGAACTTGACCCTGGTGTTACTTTAAGGCTGGCTAAAGATGGTCCAAGGGAGCCAGTTGAGGAGGAGGAAAGGTGCTGGAAGGTAGGAGCCTTGATAGGATGACTCCTACTCTCTCTCACTCACTCCTCCTGGGTAATGCTGTCAAGGGGTGCTACTCGAGAAATTGGGGTTCCCCTGCTCTGTGAGGGTGATGGGAAGATGAAGGAAGGTCTCCCCAATCAGGGGATATTAGAAGTACCCCAGATTTCCCTGGCATGAAGATGTTATGAAGACAAGACTCCCTGAGTCTTTGACTTGGCAGGGGAAGGATCTTGGCTGGCACTCTGTTAAGGCTTATCTAGCCACAACAAATACCCTTCCTTTTAGCTCCAAGAAATACGCCACAAGCAATATCTGACTGTGTGTATGAAGATTTAATGAGCAATGACTATAGGAAAGTTGGGGAGTTGGAATGAGGAAATCGGGGTTCCTGATCCATCCCCCCAAAAGGTCCATCACCCTGGCAGCTGTCAAGCCCATCAGGGTTTCTCCTTCCCTTTCCCACTAATTCTCTCAATTCTATTTATAATACTATTGGGCTAAGGAATAGTCTGAGCAGGTGCAAAGGGCAAAGGGGGAGAGCTGGGCCCTCCGGCAGAGAGTCCACGACCCTCCTGGGTCTGAAGAGTCTTGACACTCTGTTGAGATGTTCCTCAAGGTATTATGTTATTGAAATAACTTGGTAGGAGTAATCTCAGGACTATACACAGGTGAATCCTTTATTGGCTCTTGGCAAGATCCACAGCAAGGAAAATCCTTCCTGCCTGTTCAAGGTCTCTGCTCAAAAGCCTCCAGAGTTCTTCATGGAGCTTTGCTAAGTCCCTTCTCTCCCAGCATCCTCTGCTCCCAACAGTCTGTGCTGTCAATCATCTCTTCTTTCAATGTTCCATCTTTTCCCTTTCACAACCTGCCCTTACGGTTCCAATCTCCTTTTCTGATCTTATTTTGTAAATGGGTAGAGCAAAGCACTAGAGTCAGGAAGACATGAGTTTGAATCCTTTCTTGGATACTAGCTGTGGCATCCTGGGCAAACTGCTTAACCTGTCTGCCTCAGTTTCCTCGTTGGCAAAATGAAGATCATAATAGCACCTACCTATCAGAGTTGTTGTGAGGAAAAATAGAGTTATTTCTAAGGATTCTGAAAATCTTACTGCTCTATACAAATTATATTCACATATTTTTCATTCTAACCAAATCAGCCTCTTGTCGTTCCTCACACTCTATCTTCCATGTCTGTACTTTTGCAAAATCTTCTTTAATACCTGGAATGAACTCCTTCCCTTCACTTTCACAGCTCTGCCATTGATCTGGGACAGAATATGTCAATCTGGTTCCCTGTGATCATCCCTTCTAGCTACCATTTCCCAGGCATGCTATTTCCTCTATTATAACATATACTCCTTGAAAGCAAGAGCTGTGTTTGCATTGCACTCTGTCTTTGTATTTCAGCATGTACAAGTTTTAGGCACATAGTGAAGGTATAATATGATTTTTCATTCATTCATTCATTCATTCATTCATTCATTCATTCATTCTTCATTCATTTGACTCCAAGATCAGAAATATGAATGGCATGATAAGCATTGAACCAAAGATAAAGACCAAACTTGCTGCTCCATTGAAACCTCAATGGTTAACTTCTAGAAAGATGAGATATGAACTGTATATAGATTGCTATGGTTTAAATTTATAAAAATGAGAGACATTTCCCTATTGATAAATGGTCAAAGGATATAAATGAACAGGTGGTTTTCAGACAAAGAATTCAAAACTATCTATGGTCATATGAAAAAATATTCTGAATCATTAATGATTGGAGAAATGCAAATTAGAACTATTCTGAGGTATTAAGATTGGCTAAACAGAAAAGGAAAATCACAAATGTTGGAGGGAATATGGAAAAAATAGAGACACTACATTGGTGGTGGATTTGTGAGCTGGTTCAACCATTTGGAAAACAAATTGGAACTATACCCCAAAATCTATAAAACTCTGTCTGCCCTTTGACTTAGCAATACCACTACTAGGTCTGTATCCCAAAGAGATTTAAGAAAAAGGAAAAAAAAAACTTTATGTACAAAAATATTTATGGCTGAAAAAAATTCTAGTATATGATTGTGATACAATACTATTGTAATACTATAAGAAATGACTAAGGGACAGCCAGGTGGCTCAGTGGATTGTGAGAAAGATCTGGAGCTGGGAGGTCCTAGGTTCAAATCTAGTCTCCAGTACCTCCTAGCTGTGTGACCTTGGACAAATCCCTTAACTTCAATTGCCTAGCCCTTACTATTCTTCCACCTTGGAACTGATACTTAGCAATTTTAACACAGAAAGTAAGGGTTGAAAGAAAACGAAAAAGAAATGATTACTAGAAAGATTTCAGAAAAACCTAGAAAGACTTACATGAACTGATACAAAGGGAAGTGAGTAGAACCAGGAGAACTTGTACATTTGATGATGAACTATGAATGACTTAACTATCATCAACAAGGCAAGAATCCAGGACAACTCCAAGGAACTCATGATGAAAAACATACCACCACCAAAGAAGAATCAGAGTCCAAATGAGTTTGAAATATATCATTCTCCACTTTATTTCTCCATTAATTTTTCTCTAGTATGAGCAATTTATGTCATTTCACAATATGACAAACATAGAAGTAAGTATTACATGATAATATACACACAGTCTATTCATATTACCTACCTTTTTGGGGAGGGAGAGAGGGAAAGAGAGAATATGCATTGTAAAGTGTCTGAAAATGAATATTAAAAATTATATTAACACTTTCCAACTGACAATCAGTCAAAATATATGAATAGGCAGTTTTCAGATAAAAAAATCAAAGCTATTAATAATCATATGGAAAAAATGTTCTAAATCCTTCTTGATTAGTGAAATGCAAATTAAAACAACTCTGAAGTATCACCTCACATCTATCAGATTGGCCAATATGACAGTAATGGAAAATTATAAATGTTGGAAGGAGTATGGCAAAATTGGGACACTGATCCATTACTGGTAGAGCTGTGAACTAATCCAACCATTCTGGAGGGCAATTTGGAATTATGCCCATGGGTTTATAAAAAAGTGCTTAAGTTTCGATCCAATAATACCACTACTAAGTCTATATCCCGAGAATTTTTTTTAAAAAGAGGGAAAGAATCTACTTGTACAAAAATATTCATAGCAGTTCTTTTTGTGGTGGCAAAAAATTGGAAATTAAAGAGATGTCCATCAATTGAGGACTAGCTGAACAAACAATGGTACTGTAAAATGGAGATTTGAACTCCAGACTTAAATCCCCAGAAGTCCTTGGTACTTCCCAGACTTCCCTATAATCTCATCTAAGTCCCCACCTGGGTGAGATCACAATTTGTATTTAAACTGGCTGTAGTGCCTACTTCTGGCTCTCTCTCTTCCTTTACTGGGACATTGCAAGATGTAGTGAGTAAGATGTGAATGGGCTAACCAGCCCTAGGCACGCGGTTTGTTATTTTGTATCCTTGATTTCTAATAATCTTTAATAAACCTTGTAAAAATATAATACTTTTATTACTAGAAACTAATTTAACTGTTACAGTACATGATGATGATGGAATACTATTGTGTAGTAAAGGAACGATGAACAGTATGATTCAGAAAGAACTGGAGAGACTTCATGGACCGGGTCAGAGCGAAATAAGTAGAACCAGGAGAACATTAAACACAGTAACAGCAATGCTGTGAAATGATAAACTGTGAAAGACTTAGCTATTATTGGCAAAACAGTGATCCAAGACAATTCTCAAGGTCTATTTACCTCCAGAGAAAGAACTGTTGGAGTCATAATGCAGACGAATACATATGACTTTTCAATTGTTTATTTGGCTTAATGTTTGGGGGTTTTGGTTTTACTAGATTGCTCACATACAAAAATGACCAATATGGAAATATGTTTTGCATGATAATACATTTATAATCCAGACTAAATTGCCTGCCAGCATCAGCAAGGGGAAGGGAATGGAGGGAGGGAGATAAGTTTGATCATATAACTTAGGAAAACGTGTGTGGAAATTTGTTATTACATGTAATTGGTAAACTATATATGTATATATACATTTTTTTAAAAAACTATAAATTAAAAAAATTATATCAATATGTAATCTGGAAAAAAGCTTTTTAAATGCAATAAAGAAATGTTTACAAAATAAATATAATATTTACAAAAACAAAAATAAAAATAAATTTTATTATGAAATTTTTTATAAAAGTAAAATATTTTTAAAGTTTTATAAAATAAAAAAGAACAAAAGGTTGAGAATATCAAGGACTTTATGGGAAAAAATCCTAATGACAAAGGTCTATCTGTGACAGATCTCAAACTGTATTATAAAGTAGTAATCATCAAAACAGTCTAGTATAGGCTAAGAAACAGAGTAGTGAACCAATAGAATAAATTAGATAATCAATATACAATAGCAAATGACCATAAAAACCTAGACTATAAACCCAGAGACCCAAGCTTTTGGAAGAACTCACCATCTAACCAAAACTAGAAACTAGTATTGCAGAAACTAGGCATAGATCAACTTCTCACACCATATACCAGGAAAAAATTAAAATGAATACATGATCTCAAAATAAAGGGTGATAGTATAAACAAATTAGGGGAACACAGAATAGTTTACCTGTTAGATCTGTGAATAAAGGAAGAATTTGTGACCAAACAAAACATAGAGAATAACACCAGAAGTAAAATGGATAATTTTTATTGCATTAAATTAAAAGGCTTCTGTACAAACAAAACCAATGCAACCAATATTAGAGAGAAAACAAATGAAGATGGCTGAGAAGGTAGAGGGACCCATCTGACCTTTACCAAATTGCCCTACAAAAAAAACTAAGATATAACACCTCAAAATGGACCCTGGAGCAGCATAACCCACAAAAAGAAGGGGTAAACTAATTTTTCAGCCCAAAACAAATTAGAAAGCCGGCACAGGGGATCTAGTGTACCAGGGTGGAGGAAAGCAAAGCAGTATGCCAGGGCAGGCCCTACCATGGTAACAGACCCTGGGTGCAGCTGAAGCAGCAGCAAAGACTTCTAGAGTTCTCTGCCACAGTTGGTAAGAGGAATCAGACAATTGCTCAGAAGACTAGAGGGGTCCCTTTGCTAGCTCTAGGTACAAGAAGCTTGTTGCATTGCCCATACAAAGATCTAGCAGCCCTAAGGCAAGATTTCTGGGTGAGGAAGAGCACTAGCAAACACCAGGTCTTAACAACCACAAGGGAGGAGGGGGTCACAGTTCCAAGGGGGTAAAAGAGTGCTTGAGATTGCTCAGGCTAGAACAGTATTAAACACACCTCTCCTCACATCATTACCACTTTGGAAAAACTGAAAGCAGAGAGATCCTCAGTGCCAGCTCTGAAGGCAGCAGCACAAAGAACCTGAAGCTTGGAACAATGCTGCCTTCACCACAGGAACAGAGTTCAACATTAATATTTATTTAAACTAAAAGAAAATTAAAAGGCAGGAAAATGAGCAAACAGCAAAAAAAATAAACTCAACATAGAAAGTTATTTTGGTTACAGGGTAGATTCAAATTCAGAAGAAAACAACAAAGTCAATACTTCTGCATCCAAAACTTCCAAGAAAAACATGAATTGGTCTCAAGCCCCACCCCACCCCCAAATTAATGTGAGGAAATAGGGTTTTCCATGTGTGAAATGCACAACCAAATTCATTTGGGTCACATCTTTTCTGCCCTCCAAACCTCAATCTTGATCCCTCGACCAATCAGAAAGAGCTTCATTATCCAAACTGTGGTGCAAGAGGTATGAACCCAGCAGAAAACCCGTTTAGTTAGTTCTGTATCCAAGCTCAGCTCTGTCTTATGACCAAGGGTTACAAGACAAGACCATATAAGGAAAAAGGATTCTCAATGGAAAAGGTCATCAAGGATGGAGGTTGACATCTTCAAATAGATTATAATTTCTGATTTTTCTCAGTCATGAGGAAAAGGCAGGGCTTCCCACATTAGGCTTGGGAAATATGTCCTGCTGTACCTAGCCTCAAGGGGCACCTGTGCCAAACTCCAATCGGGTGCCCTCTCTTGCAAAGATGGTAATAAAGGGGCTTTTCTAATTTGCAAATGAGTAAGAATTTTCTTTTTAGGTAAAGCTGTATTTTTTTTAATAACTGGAGGAGTTCAAAAAGAATTTTATAAATAAAAAAAGGGAGGTAGAAGAAAAATTGAGAAAAGAAATAAGAGTGATACAGGAAAATAATGAAAAAAGAGTCAAAGGAGGCACAAAGAAATTCTGAAAAAATTAATACCTTAAAAACCAGAGGAGACAAAATAGTAAAAGAGGCACAAAAATCTGAAGAACTCCTTAGAAAGTAGAATTGGTCAAATAAGAAAGGAGGTACAAAAACTCACTCAAGAAAATCATGCTTTTAAAATTAGAATTACACAAGTAAAAACACTAGAAAGTATAGGAATAGAAGGGTCTTTCCTAAAAATAATAAACAATATATATTTAAAACCATCAGCAAGTATCATCTGCAATGGGGATAAATTAGAAGCCTTCCCAATAAGATCAGAAGTGAAACAAGGATGCCCAATAACACCTCTTTTATTTAACATTGTACTAGAAACACTAGCAGTAGCAATTAGAGAAGAAAAAGAAATTGAAGGTATTAAAATTGGCAATGAGGAGACCAAGCTATCACTCTTTGCAGATGACATGATGGTCTACTTAAAGAATCCTAGAGAATCAACCAAAAAGTTAGTGGAAATAATCAACAACTTTAACAAAGTTGCAGGATACAAAATAAACCCACATAAATCATCAGCATTTCTATATATTTCCAACACATCTTAGCAGCAAGAGTTAGAAAGAGAAATTCCATTTAAATCACCCTAGACAATATTAAATACTTAGGAATCTATCTGCCAAGAGAAACACAGGAACTATATGAATACAACTACAAAATACTTTCCATACAATTAGAACTAGATCTAAAGAATTGGAAAAACATTAATTGCTCATGGGTAGGACAAGTTAACATAATAAAAATGACAATCCTAACCAAATTAATTTACTTATTCAGTGCCATACCTATTAAGCTACCAAGAAACATTTTTTACTGAATTAGAAAAAATTATAAAAATGTTCATTTGGAAGAACAAAAGATCAAGAAAATCAAGGGAACTAATGAAAAAAATGTGATAGATGAAGAAGCAGTACTACACCTTAAACTGTACTATAAAGCAGTGATCATCAAACAATCTGGTACTGGTTAAGAGACAGAAGGGGCAGATCGATGGAATAGACTAGGATTAAATGATTTACGCAATCTAGTGTCTGATAAACCCAAAGATCCCAGCTTTTGGGATAAGAACTCACTATTTGACAAAAACTGCTGGGAAAACTAGAAAATGGTATGGCAAAAATTAATTTTAGATCAATATATCATACCCTATACCAAGATAAGTTCAAAATGGGTATAGGATTTAAATATAAAGAATGATATTATAAGTAAATTAGGTGAAAATAGAATAGTCTACCTGTCAGATCTATGGAGAAGGGAAGAATTTAAGGCCAAATAATAGCCAGAGAACATTACAAGATGTAAAATAAATAAATTCAATTATATTAAATTAAAAGAGTTTTGTACAAACAAAATTAATACAACCAAGATTAGAAGGGAAACAATAAACTGGAAAAAGAATTTATAACAAATATATAAACAGCTAAGTCAAATTTATAAGAAACCAGGCCATTCCTCAATTGACAAATGGCCAAGGGATATAAATAGGCAGTTCTTAGAGTAAGAAATCAAAGCTTTCAATAATCATATGAAAAAAAGTTCTAAATCCCTTCTGATTAGAGAAATGCATGTCAAAACAACTCTGCCATACCACCTCACACCTAGCAGATTGGCCAATATGACAGTAAAGGAAAATAGCAAATGATGGAGGGGATGTGTCAAAGTTGGGACACTATATACATTGCTGGTTGAATTGGGAATTGATCCAACCATTCTAGAAGGCAATTTGGAATTATGCCTAAAGGGTTTTAAAAGAATGCATGCCTTTTGATTCAGCAAGACCACAATGCTGGGTCTGTATCCCAAAGAGATTTTTTTTTAATGGAGTTGGACCTGTTTATACAAAAATATTTATAACTGCACTTTTTGTGGTGGCAAAAAAATTGGAAACTGAGGGGATGCTCCTCAGTTGCGGAGTGACTGAACAAATTGTGGTATGTGATGGTGATGGAATATTATTGTGCTTTAAGAAATGATGAAATAGTTGATTTCTATAAGAACTGGAAGAACCTACATGAACTGATGCAGATTGAAATGATTAGAATCAAGAGAACATACACAGTAAATGAAACATTATGGGGCAATCAAATGTAATAGACTTTGCTACTAACAGCAATACAATGATCCAGGACAATTCTGAAGGACTTAAGAAAAAAATGCTATAGACATCTAAAGAAAGAACTGTTGAAGAAGAAATGCAGAAGAAAACATATAATTTATCATTTGTTTATTTGGACATATGATTTGGGGTTTTGGTTTTAAAAGATTACTCTATTACAAAAATGAATAATATGGAAATAGTTTTTGAGTGATAATATATGTAAAACCCAATGGAATTACTTGTTAACTATGGGAGAAGGGAAGAAAGTGGAGAGAGACAACATGAATCATGTAACCTTGGAAAAACATGTGTAGATTTGTTACTGGATGCGAAATATGATACTCCAGAAGGCAAAGGAGCTAGGATTTCAACCAAAAATCACTTACCCACCAAAACTGAGCAAAATCCTTCAAGGGGTAAAAAAAAATGAGTATTTACTGAAATAAAGGACTTTCAAACATTCTTTTTTTTTTTAATCTTACCTTCCATTTTGGAGTCAATACTGTGTATTGGCTCCGAGGCAGAAGAGTGGTAAGGGCTAGGCAATGGGGGTCAAGTGACTTGCCCAGGGTCACCCAGCTGGGAAGTGTCTGAGGCTAGATTTGAACCCAGGACCTCCCATCTCTAAGCCTGGCTCTCAAATCCACTGAACCACCCAACTGCCCCCTGGACTAGCTGATTTTTAAGGTCCCTTTTAGTTCCATTGGGGCCCCAACTGAATTCAGTCATGGATTTTAAAGCTAGAAGGGAACTTAGGAGGCTATTTTGAAGAAGATAACCTGTCTTTGGCAGTACTGAGTTTCTCATTAATGGAAGTGTTTAAGAAGAGGCTAGATAATCCTTTATGAAGGATATTGTAGGGGAGTTTTTGTTCCCGTCCATGTCATTATAAGTGCAGTTAGAAGGAATATATGTAGACAAAGGGCAAGGATGTGAGTTTAATATGATTGGATGATATAAAAAATTAAATTAAATTAAGACATGAGAAAGGAATGCATTGGAAGGAGGGGAAGGTAAAAATAGAATGGTGTGAATTATTGTACATAAAAGAGGCATGAAAGAGAGTTCACAGTGGAGGGGAATATGAGGGAGGTAGGGAGGAGAGCATGTGAACATTACTCTCATCAGAATTGGCTCAATGAGGGAAAAACATAAACAATCAATTGAGTATAGAAAGCTACAAGAATGGAGGAGGGGAAGGGGATAAGAGAACTGATATGGGACTGATAGAAAAGAGGGCAAATTGGGGGTGATAGATGTAAGAAATCAAATAGGGGTAAAGAGATGGAAAGCAATATACAAGAATCATTATCGTATAAAATGATTTATAAATCTCTCTAAAAAGGCCTCATTTCTCAAATACACAGAGAAATGAGTTGAATACACTTTATTCCTCAATTGATAAATGGTCAATGGATATAAACAGATAGCTTTCAAAAAAATAATTAAAGTTCTCTATATTCATGCAAAAATGCTCTAAATGATTATTTATCAGAGAAATGCAAATTAAAACAACTTTAAGGTACTACCCCACATCTATTATGACTAGCTATTATGACAGAACAGGAAAATGACAAAATTTGGAGGGGATATAGGAAATGGGACAGGAATGGGAGACTTGTGAACTGACTCAGTCATTCAGGAGAGCAATTTTCCCATGTCAAAAGGGCTATAAAATAGTACATAACCTTTGATCCAGCAATACCATTACTAGATTTGGATCCCAAATAGATTTTTTTAAAAGGTGGGGGAGGTATGTACAAAAATATTTAAGGCATCTCTTTTTGTGGGAACAAAGATTTGGAAAGTGAGGGGATACCCATCAACTGGGGAATGGCTAAATAAGTTATAGCATATGATTGTAATGTAAGAAAATGACAAGCAGGAGGAGCTCAGAAAAAGCTAGAAAGTAAGTACACAAACTGAAGCAGAGTGAAATAAGCAGAACCAGGAGAACATTGTACAGTGACAGGAATACTTTACAATGAACAACTATGAATAATAGCTATTCTCGGCAATAACCTAAAACTATCTCAAAGGACTCATGTCAAAAACCCTCTACTTCCAGAGAAAAAGAACTGAGTCTGAATTTAGACCAAAGCAAACTTTTTTCACTTTCTTAATTTTTTTCTATTTGAGTTTCCTTCCACAAAAAAGATTAATAGGGGGGAAATGTTTTACATGATTGCACATATAAAATCTATATACCATCTCAAGTGGGAGGTTGGGGGAAGAAAAGAGAGAGAGAATTTGAGACTCAATCTTCTTTGAAACTGTTTTTAGAGAAATCTGTACACATTTGTATGTGTGAAGTGTGAATCAGACCTTCTTTGTTTAACATCAACAACTTTTAAATTGATCAACCAAAATTAAAAACACCCTTATTTAACACTTTGTAAGTCATTAAGTAAGAGAATTCATAAGTCACTTATTTGGAGAAGAGAATTCATAAGTCATGTACTTGGAGAGCTCTACCCTTTTAACCCAAACAATCAGAAACATGTGAATTCTATGAAAAGAGTTGACACCTTCTATAGGGTGTGATATGGAAATCACTTTTTAAGACTGATTATGTTAATTATTGGTTGCCAAGGATATCATTTATGAAAATCCTAATGAAACACTCAAGTCAGAATGGAGTTTTATGGTAATTTAATTACAATGGGAGTAAGATATTATTAGAGGGAGAGAAGGGAAGAGGGGAAAGAAGGAAGAGGTTAATTCAACCTCCTGGCAGATCCAGAGGGAGTTTTATACTTTGGAGGGCCAAGGCAAGGAAGGGAGTCAGTCCTTTCATTCATGTGACCAATTTGAAGGAAAGCTGTCTGTGGGCCTCCTCTCAGCTAGAGCTCCATGATCAAACTGAGTCTAGCCCCTGTCCACAGGAAGTGAGCGAACTCCAGAGGCTGTTCTCTACCTCACTTCCTGAGCCTCACATGTGCCAATGGTGGCTCAAGCTTGGCTTAGGACAGTCCAGGGGGGCAGTTAGTTATTTCTGATTTGTCATTAACTAACACATGCCCATGTAGTGTGGGTGTGCACATTCATGGGTGTTAGACCAAGCAAGATGGAGGAAATTTAAAAATCACAAGGGGTCCATCCAGCGGCCCCTCTGAGTATCCAAGGTCTCTCTGCCCAGATATGACATCACGGTCCAAATAAGGAAGTGAGACACTGTGCATTCAACCCACGTATGTAGGCATCATACACAGTGCTCTGCTATAGTACCATGGTTCATTTATTATATAGGTTTTTTGGTACATGCTTCTTTGACACACAATCAATCATCTGCATATGTGACATTCTACAATTTGACCAAATATTATCAAATCACCTAAGCAACACTCTTGTGATTTTACTACAACAACCCGCCTCCTCCTCCTCTCCTTCCTTCTCCTCCTTTGACTGGTGACCTGCCTCTTGGAGGTAACTTGGGACTTGGACTGCTTCTTGGGTGAGTGAGTAACTGGTCTTCCTTTCCTGGTGTCTGGAGAGAGATTAGTTTTGGAGAGGCCTTTCCTTCTTGGAGGAGGCCATGTGGGTGGAACTCCCAGTCTTCCCTTGGAGGGTTAACAAGTTCTGTCAGTCTGGGGTGAGCACTGGAGCAATATTTAGTGTGATAGGGTAAACATCTTCTCTACCCTCTTTTTGTACTTCTCTAATTTTACTCTTTCCACCCTTTTCATAAATAAAAGCTATTGAAAGTCATTTTGCCTTGAGCTATAATATTTTAAAATCAGCGACAAGATTCTTAGAATTCTCATATATTTAGTCAAACCCTTAATTTAATTCTTTACATATGAATTAATACAGAGTAAATGAAGAGAACTAGAAAACAATTTATACAATAACATTACAAAGATAACTTTGAAGATT
Source organism: Monodelphis domestica (assembly GCF_027887165.1). Lineage (NCBI taxonomy): Eukaryota > Metazoa > Chordata > Mammalia > Didelphimorphia > Didelphidae > Monodelphis > Monodelphis domestica. The sequence continues at coordinate 78,148,551 of NC_077229.1, forward strand.
TAGGAAATCTGATCATCACAATGACCAACTACAATTCCAGAAGGCTCATCATTAAAAAGGTTGTCTATGTCCAGAGAAATGATGAAGTCTGACTGCAGATTGATATGTGGTTTTTTTTTGTTTGTTTGTTCGTGCTCTGGACAAGAAACTAATTTGTTTTGCTTGATTATATATGTTTGTAGCAGGGCCTTTGTTTTTCTTACTTTCTCAATTTGGGGGGATAAACAGTGTGGAAAGAAGAAGAGATGGTCTTCATTTGAAAGGAAATAAAAGTTCATTTAAAAAAAGGAAACAAATAACTGGAGAAAAGTTTTATAGTGAGTATTTTTGACAAAGGATTTATTTCTCAAATATATAGAGAACTGAGTCAAATTTATAAGAATTCAAGTCATTCCCCAATTGACAAATGATCAAAGGATATGAACAGGAAGTTCTCAGGTGAATAAATAAAAAAAACATCTATACTCACATGAAAAAATGATCCTAATCACTACTGAATTGAGAAATACAAATTAAAATGACTCTGAGATTACCGCCTCACACCTATCAGATCAGCTAATAAGACAAAAAAGGAAAATGATAAATGCTGGAGAGGGTATGGAAAAATTAGGACAGTAATACATTGTTGGTGGAGATATGAACTGATATAAGTATTCTGGAGAATAATTTGGAGCTATGCCCCAAAGGTTATAATATTGTGGATTCTATTTGCCTCAATACTACAACTACTACTACTACTAGATGTATATCCCAAAGAGATCATAAAGAAGGAAAAAGTACCTACATATACAAAAAGATTTATAGTAACTCTTTGTGGTAGCAAAAAATTGGAAACTGAAGAGATGTCCATTAATTGAGGAATGGCAGAACAATTTGTGATATGTGGTTGTAATGGACCACTATTTCGACATAAGAAATGACAAACAGGATCATTTTTTAAAAAACTTTTTCAATTTTTTTTTCAAGACTTGTATGAACTTATGCAAATTGAAGTGAACAGAAACAGGAAACCACTGTATATAGTAATGGAAATAGTAACTGTGAAGGACTAAACTGTTATCAACAATGCAAGGACTCAAGACAAAGCCAAGAAATTCATAATGAAAAGTGCTCTCCACAGCCATAGAAGCAACTATCAGAATATGAATGCAAACCAAACCATTCCATTTCTCGGCTTATTTCCTTCATGAGTTTCTTCTTACATGTGTGATATATATCTTCTTTCACAACACAAGGAATAGGGAGATTTGTGCTGCATGACAACCCTGAAATAATCTATATCAGATTTTTTTTGCTTCCTGGGGAAGGAGAAGGGAGGAAAAAGAGATTTTGGATTGCATAAGGTCAGAAAGCAATTATTAAAAATTGTTCCTACATGTAAATGAAAAAAAATTGAAAAAAATAAAATGAGTTAGTTGAAAATGAAAAGAAAAATCATGGCTAACAGTGGGGGGAAAAGTTTGCTATGGTTATGTATCAGTGCCATGTCCAGGTGTGAGAAGCCATCAAGCCCATGCTGTCTGACATGGTCACGTGTGTGTTCCAGAGTTGCAAAGTGACTTTCTGGAAAAATAAGGCATCCACGGAAACCCCCTCTGTGTGACTCTTCTAATGGAATTGTTATGATTATTTTCCTCTCACCAATACAGGAGAAATACTTATAGGGTTAACACACATATATCCCACCTTAATCCCCCCAGATTATTACCCTAAAAGATTACATTTACAGAATTAAAACCTAAAGATCATTACCCATTACTCCTCTCCTTTCCCTCTCCACAGAGTTATATTCACTCCCATTACAAGCCAGGCAAGTCAAGAACATCAATCAACCTTCAAGCCCAGGTCTACAGGACACACTCCACTGAATCCATTTGTGGACAGAAACCAGGCAACATTGCCAGGTGCTTTAAAATAACACAAGAAAAATAGAACTTGTAAATTGAGGAAAACCCCAAATCTGGTCTGTCATTAAATTACCCTCTAACCCTGTACCTAGCTACAAAATGTTTTGTTACCCATCTTCTAAGTAATTGTGATTGATTGTGAAAACTGACCAAAAGTAACAATTATTCTCCTAACTGGTCATCCCATAGGTCAGGAAGAACTAACCTCCAGATCACCCTGATTATGTCATTCATCTATTTCTGTCATAGCAACAATGTTTCATTGACTATCTCCTTAGGCTTCACGTCCGTTGTTAGGTTTTATGGAAACATGTATGTTGAGAAATTATTGTGTGCCAAGAAAGTATGTACTCACTGAACCTATAAATAAACCAACTTTTGTGCCATGGCAGAGCACTGTGTGATCCTGACATGGAATTGAGCATGCAATGCCTCTCATCCATTATTCAACTGAATTGTCACACTTGGACTGAAGGACCCTCCCCTCTGAGAGACTGCTCGGCTTTAAAAGCAGGAAGTCCTACCTGAGACACATCAGAAAACACAAGTGGACCCCCAATCTAGATGACCCAGACTTGAACCCAACAGGAGCCACAGCAAAAGGGTCAGGTCAGCCTGTTAAAGTTCAGGTGTAAAGCACCTGAAGTCTTACAGGAAGCCTGCTATTAGCATCATCTTATTGCAATCTCTCAACAAGTTCACACCATGGCATATACCCAACTCCAGGTTTCTGACTGTGCAAAAAGGAGCCAAGAGAAGAGGCTCAAGTTGAATCATCAGTAAACTAAACCCAAACCCAAGACATCTTGCAGAGGGAAGTGCCTTGACTTGGCCACTATATCCAAAATCAAACAAAGCCTGCTCACACCATCCAAAAGATTGGGTGTGATATAGAGAAAGAACTGTGGGAGTAGAAACACAGAAGAAAAACATATGATTGATCACGTGGTTTGTTGGGAATATGATTGGGGTTTTGTCTTTAAAGGATCATTCTATTGCAAGTATGAATAATATGGAAATGGGTTTTGAACAATGATACATGTATAACCCAGTGGAACTGCTTATCAGCTCTAGGAGTGGGGAGGGAAAAGGGGTAGCATACCAAAATTAATTAATTAATTTTTGAAATTTTTAAAAAGACTGGGTACAAGTAGAGTGACCCAAGTAAAAGCACCGATCCAGAAACTATGGCTGTAGAGAGGAAGAAATAAGGAAAATGCTAAACTCAATGAAGAAATACCACGGACTGTGAGAAGTCTAAGAAGGGAGTAACTCTACATGTCTAAGCAAAGTCTCACAGAAAAGGAGGCACAACGATTACTATATGACTTCCTGGCTGGTTAAGCAGATTTCTTTTTTTAATGTGTGTTGAGACAGCTAGGTGAATAGAAAGCCAAGCCTGGAAATGAGAGGTCCTGGGGTTATATCTGGCCTAAGACACTTCTTAGTTGTGTGAATCTGGGCAAGGCACAATCCCAATCTAGATCTTTAAAAATGGATAGTTTTATCCATAGAAAAGTCACAAGACACAGGACCATCTGCTTTGCTCCAAAGGATTATTGGTCCTTATTTCTCCTGCAACTAAACCCTCTTATCTGTGTTGTTTCTCCTTATTAGAAAGTGAGCAGGGAATGTCTTCATTTTCTATCAATTTCCCCAGCACTTAGTAGTGTTTGGTACATAGTAAATGCTTAACAAATTTATTCATTACTGCAAAGAGTCGCAGAATGGCATGAGCAGAATCAGGAGAACACTGGATAAAGAAACAGCAATGTTGTAATCAAGTAGGAAAGACTTAGCTACTCCGATCAAGGCAATGATCCAAGATAATTCCATGATGAAAAATGTTATCCGCCTCCAGAGAGAGAACTGATGAACTCTGAATGCAGATGGAAGCATGCTTTTTTCTTTCACTTCCTTTATTTTTCTTGTTTGCATGTGTCTTCTTTTGCATCACATATATAGTCAATATCATGTTGCTTGTCTTCTCAAGGGGTAAAAGGTGGGGTAGGAGAGAGGAATGTAATTTGGAACTCAAAGTTTAAAAAAAATTAAATAAATAAAACAAAAAATAAATAAAGGGCAGCTAGGTGGCTCAGTCAATTGAGAGCCAGGCATGGAGGTCCTGGGTTCAAATTTGACCACAGATACATTATAGCTGTGTGACCCTGTAAGTCTCTTAACTCCATGTGCCTAGCCCTTACCACTATTATGCCTTAGAACCAATACTTAGTATACATCCAAAACAGAAGGTAAGATTGCTTTTTAATGACTATTTTAAAAAATTTAACCTAACTCATTTTTTCCTTACCTTTATCTTATATACACTTATTATATAACCCAATAAAGTGTAAACTCCTTGAGAGCCAAGCTTCATTTATGCCTTTATATCCTCAGAACCCAGCAGAGTTTCTGGCACATGGAAGATATTTAATAAATGCTTTCTGATAGATTAACTGTGATAGCTCTCTCAGATCTGCAGCAATGCTGATTGCTAAGCTAAAGGGATACAGAAACAGCACTCCATCTGGTGGCCCATCGCATGAATTTCTTCTGGGTCTTCAAACTAGCATCTAACCAAATTAGAGAATCACTGCATTACAGAAGCTGGGTAAGAATGAACCTAAGGGACCAGATGGCCCAAACGATGCTCAATGCCACAATCTCTTCAATGCACTTCTGGATGCTCAGCTAGAAACTGTCACTAATAGCATAGAGGAGTGAAAATGGAATTGGGATACCTGGACACCTGGGTTCAAATCCCACAGTTGAGACATCTGTTGTCAATGTGGGGGAGACACTTTGTAAATCTTAAAGGGTCAGAACTAGGGTAATTATTATTATTCTGACCAGCCCATTCCATGTTTTAATAGCTCTTTAATTGTACATAGTTAGAGGGAGCAATGGACAGGATACTGGACTTGGAATCTGGAAGACTCATCTTTTGGAGCTCAAATCTGGCCTCAGATACTTTTACTAGCTGTATGACCTCAGACAAGTCACTTTACCTTGCCTGCCTCCGTTTTCTCATCTACAAAATTATTTGGAGAAAGAAATGGTAAGCCGAAGGGGGGTGGGTGGGCAGCTGAGTGGCTCAGTGAATTGAGAGCCAGGCTTAGAGATAGGTTCAAATCTGGCCTCAGTCATTTCCGAGCTGTGTGACCCTGGGCAAGTCACTTAACCCCCATTGCCTAGCCCTTACCAATCTTCTGGCTTGGAGTCAATACACAATATTGACTCTAAGATGGAAGGTAAGAGTTAAAAAAAAGAAATGGTAAGCCACTCCATATTTTTGCCAAGAAAACCCCAAATTGGGTCACAAAGAGTTGGACATGACTGAAATGACTAAACAACAACACAGTTATTGGGAAGCTCTTCCTTATGTTGAAAGTTCTGGTTCTACCATTTGTGGGCAAGAATGTAAAGAAACAATCCCACTTCTACCAGGAGTCCTTTAAGTAGTCCATCACAGATGTGGTGTGAGGAGTGAAGCATCCTGGATTGCAGTTTCAGCTTCCCCACTTACCAGTTGGGTAACCTTGGACAAGCCAGTTCCCCATCCATAAAAGAGATCCACAAACTCACATTGCCTCAGGGAGCAGTTCCAAATCTTGCTGGCCTTTAGAGTATTTGTCTGCAGGACAAGAAAAAAAAATCGCATGCAGTTTTTCTCCCTATATTTGTCAAGATTACTTTCTTGTTTTAGAATATTTTGTGCTGAAAGGGGAAAAAACTTGTCCTATCACAGAGGAGGGGGAAAGGGCTCTTGTGCTGATGGTAGGCTGGGCTGGCCTCCGGCTGCCTGGCATTCTGGTGGGAGAGGTCAGGTCCTACCTTAGGAGGAAAGCCAGACTCCACTTTCACAGAAAAGTCCCTTTAAGGCTAGATTTTCTGCCTACTTTTTCTGAAGTCACGACTTATGCTAAATCCATGTCTAATTGCCAGCTTGTCACTCAGTACACCTTTGGCAGAAATGTTCAGAAATAGGCTATTTGTAACACAGGTGGGACAGAAGCACTAATTATGTATTACGCATTTCCCTTCAAACAAAGAAATCAAATTGACTTTGCAGCAGGCGCTCTGCTTTCTTTTAAGAAACTTTGACAGCTACTCAGTTCTCCTGACTCTTCTTCTAATGATGGCTTCAGTGCCTTTAGTTTCAATTCCTTTCCTACTCAGACTGCAGGGAGAAGGGGATACTTAGATAAGAGGCAAGAAACAAAGGATGTTGAGGCAGCCAGGTACTCAGTGGGAAGAGAGTCAGGCCTAGAGATGAGAAGATCTGGGTTCAAATCTAACATCAAGCACTTCCTAGATGTATGACCCTTGATAAGTCACTTAACCCTAGCCCTTAATGTTCTACTGCCTTGGAACCAAAACTCAGGATTCTAAGACAGTGTAAGGATTTGGGGGGGAAAAAAATGATGTGATAGTTCTGAGCTCCATGACTCTTGAGTCCAAATTTGCCTTCCATTATAGGTAAATCTTGTAAATCTTCTGTGAATTTACAGCTAAAGGTTTAACATAGCCTCCTTTCAATAGTAAGAGTAATACAAATCAGATTATGCAAAATACCTCTCCCTCAACCCCTAATACTCACCCTCAAAAACCTCAGAATCATAGGGTTAGGAAGGAATTTTGGATTCCAATTTTAGATAGAAATTTAAGATAAGGAAGATAATTTAAGGAAGGAATCTTAAAGGTGATCAAGTTGTCAATCCCTTCATTTTACAAATGAGGGTCAGTATTGCCTCCAGGATGAAATGCAAAATCATCAGCCCAGCCTCCAAACCCTCTACAATCCCCAACAGCCTTTTTAGTCTTAATTGTATCAGTTTTCTGTAGACTCTTAGATTCCAATCAAACTGACCTAATAGTTGAGCAACTCGGGCTTTTTGCGAATTTTGTACAAGTAGTTTATTTAGTCTCTCACATTTGGAGTTCTCTCATTCCCATAATCTCTGGCTTCCTCCAAATTCCTGGTCCTATATTATGTAAGGCCTGAACTTATTCTATATCCTTAACATGGGAAGAGTAGTGTCACCTCATAGGATTATTGTGAGGATTTAATGGGAGACAGAGAGATAGAGAGAGAGATAGACAGATGATAGATAGATAGGTAGACAGACAGATGGATAGGTAGACAGAGAGAGAGATGGATGGATGGATAAGTAGACAGGTAGACAGAAAGATAATGTATAGGTAGACAGTTGGACAGACAGATAGAGATGGATGGGTAGACTGAGAGACAGATAGATAAATAAATAAATAGATAGACAGACAGACAGACAGACAGACAGACAGACAGGCAGATAAAGAAAGAGAGAGAGGAATAGAGAAACAGACAGACAAACAGAAAGGCAGATAGATAAATCGATCGATCGATAGAGACAGACAGACAGACAGACAGATAGATGATAGACAGGTAGACAGAGAGACAGGTAGATAGGCATGTTATAAGGAATTTCATAATTTCACTGTCTTATTAGGAGCAGAAGTTTTAGGTCAGAGGGCTTTAATTTGCATGCTGTCTCCTTAAGAGACAGCAACAGACAGCTCTGGCCCTCTGTCTCTTTAAGAGAAAACCATAAAACAGGGATCCTGTCAGTTAAGTGGACCCCATTTTGCTCTGGCTTCAGTCTGAGAGGGGTTTGAAGGAGGTGGGTCAGTTTTCTCTCTGTCAAGAGAAACTAGCAGGTTAGGTTTGGGCAGTTGGAGCTGTGATGCTAGATTTGCGAAGTCTGTTACTGAGGGGGCTGCTGGCTTTTTTTCTCAGAACTCCGAGAGAGCTGCTGCACTGTCTGTGTCAACGGTGACAATTTCCATCATTGATAATTTGAATTACTGATACTTGGTTAAGAAGGTTGAAGAAAAGTGTATTAATTAGCATAGTTTAGTGAGATAGAGAAATATTATTTTAGATTACTGAGAGTAAGTTTAAGTAAGTCTGCTCTGGCAGACAAGAAGAAACTAAAAAGAAAGCAGTTAATTTGGGGGGATATTTAGATATTTTTAGTATAGGATTAGAGTTTTAGAAGTTTAAGATATTTGGAAATGACCAAATAAAATAATGTTAAAAAAAAGAAGTTTAAGATACATTTTCCTATTTTCCTACCTCCTACTCCTGTTCAAACTTATCCTCTGTAATAAATAGAACTGCTGTTGAGAGAGAGAGAGAGAGAGAGAGAGAGAGAGAGAGAGAGAGAGAGAGAGAGAGAGAGAGAGAGAGAGAGGCAGAGAGAGACAGAGAGACAGAGAGAGAGAGAGACAGAGAGAGAAGGAGAGAGAGAGAGAGAGAGAGAGAGAGAGAGAGAGAGAGAGAGAGAGAGAGAGAGAGAGAGAGAGAGAGAGAGAGAAGATAGGTAGGCAGACAGATGGATAGACAGATAGATGATAGATAAATCTAAAAGTTTAAAAAGCAATGTTAATTGTTAATGATTCTAGATGTAGATACATACTCTGCCTAGGATCCTGGATGAGGGAAGAGTGGTCCAGATTGAGGTAGTCAGGGAAGGTTTTCAAGGTAGGATTAGGCTTTGATTTGGAAAGGGGAAGGAAGTGGCAAGAGGGAAATCCAAGCAAATGGACTGCTATGACTCAAGGCATGCAGGGAGAAAATGTCAAAACTTGATTGGAAAGAATCTGGATTTGGACTCTGAGGATTTGGGTTCCTACAACTTGCTATCATGATGACCTTCAGCAAGTCATTTGACAAGTTCATCTTTTTTCTTTTTTAAAATTTTTCATTTACATTCCAACTTCAACAATTTTCTTTGATGGTGGAGAGCATTCTTTGTCCTAAGTCCCCCATAATTATCCTGGATCATTCTATTGCTGACAGTAGCTAATGTTGATTAAAGTTGATCATTCCACAATATTGCTGTTACTTTGCACGAGTTGGTTCTGCTTATTTTGCTCTGCATCAGTTCACAGAGGTCGTTCCAGCCCTCTCTGAAATCATCCATAACAGGCTCATCTATAAAACGAGAATTGGACTAGAGGACCTCTAGGGTCCCTTACAATCCTAAATCTCTAGTTTTCTCCTATCACTCATCTTGTAATTTCTTTCTGTCAATCTGTGCAGACATTGTATATCACCAGAATGTAAGCTCCTTGAGGGCAGCTAGGGGATGCATTGGTTAGAGCAATGGGTCCAGAGTCATCTTCCTGAGTTCAAATCCAGACCCAGCCACATATGACCCAGGGCAAGTCACTCACCCTATTTTTCTCAGTTTCTTTATTTGTCAAATGAGCTGAAGGCCATGACAAACCACTCCAGTGTCTCTTTGCCAAGAAAATCCCAAATAGGATTACAAATCAGATACTTCTGAAATGACTGAAGTCAAGAACAATGTTTACTTTTGTTATTGTAACTGAAGCAAAGTAACTACCCATACAAAGCACTTAAAACACTTTTAACTTAATTGCACATCACTGTATCAGAAGACAAAAAGCACACTGGGTCCAAAAAAAATGGGTTCCAGTGAGGTTCTTCCACTTACTAGCTATGTGATTATGGACAAATCTATTAGGCTCAGCTTCCTCATGAATTACTTACCTATTTCACAGGGTCATAAAGAAAGCAGACACTTAAGAGTACTTCTTTGCAAAGCCTTTAAAATGTGTGACCTGATCTGTGACAAACCTCTTAAGGATTCCAAACAGAACCATTTCAAAGATAAGGAAACGGAGGTTTAGAGGTAAAGTGCCTTGCACCCAAGGTTAAAGACAAGTAGGCTGTGAAATCCCCTTTTGGGGAGGCCTTAGGAAGGAACACCCGGCTCTAGTCCCATCTGCCACTAAATGGGTTACTAGGAGGAGCCAGTCATTTTCACCTGTTTTCTCCAGTATAACATGAAGAGGTTGGATTTGACAGACTTCCAATAGTTCACCAGTCTAGGGGCCCTTCAGCTCTGACATTCTATGTTCCTTCCACCTCTGATATTCCATAAACATAGGAGATCCTCTCACCTAGAGGAGAACTGAAAAATGTGACATGTAGGGAGACTGAGAACATGGCACTAATTTTTCTTCCATGAACAAAGTGGTGATTGAAAGATAAGGGAGTGCACCATCTCTAAATAGGGGAAGGGAAAAGAGAGGAGACCGTTTGGGTCTTATAATTTTGGAAAATGTATGTTGGAAATTATTATTTGTACCTGGAAAAATGAAATCTCTTTGAATGAAAAAAAGGGAAAAAAAGGAAGTTCAGAGCAGGCTCGGAGAGGTTACAGGTATGGAGGAGTGACACGAGGCATTATTTTCAAGGACAAGCCTACTTGTTAATGTCTGTGTCTTCTCTTTAGTCAGAATACTTTATCCCAGAGAGGACTGGACTAAAATTCCCACCCCATCCTGTCAGGGAACTCACAGCTTTCCCTGGCCTGTTTACCACTGTGAATACAGTGAATACCCTTTGTTTTCAATCACAGAAGTGACATAAAACAGACAGATCTAGTTGATATTTGAACCAAAGACTTTAAAATTTGTGAAAAATTAAATAATCAGCCTGGTGCCAAAGAACCACTGTTCAGGTTTCTATAAAAAAGACTGACTCCCACACGTGCCCCCATAGAGACAATTCTTAGTGGTTCTTAAATTAGAAAGTAATATACCTTTATTTTGATCTTTCACATGTTCTAACTTGCTTCAGCAGTCCTCCGTCTAGTTTTCTACCTAAAATTAAGTTCAACTTTGGAAAATAACTGAAGTCCTAAGTTTGTCTCTTCTTCCCAGCATCCCTTGGTCTCTCTCATTCTGAGGAGGGGTAGCTATCAGGATCTTTGAAATCATATCAGCTCTTGCACACATATCTATCCGATTGATTACTGTCTTCAGTGTAGGGAAAGGAGGGAGAGAATTTGTGGCTCAAAAATTTTTTTAAATGTTGTAACCTGGGGGACAGCTGAGTGGCTCAGTGGATGGAGAGCCAGGCACAGAGACAGAAGATCCTGGGTTCAAATATGACCTCAGACACTTCCTAGCTGTGTGACCCTGGGCAAGTCACTTAACCTCCATTGCCTAGTCCTTACCACTCTTCTACCTTGGAACCACTAAGTATTGAATCTAAGATGGAAGGTTATGCTTTGTTTTTTAAATAAAATGTTGTAAAATGTTTTTACATGTAATTGAAAGAAAAATAGAATAAATCATATATCAGCTCAGCCTAATTGTCAACTGATGTGGACAGCTTTCTCTAAGACCTTTATTTTTGTCATAGCATTAGAAGAAACATGACCTGGTGGATACAGAAGCAGGCCTGAGACAAGCCCGAGTTTGGGTTCGGTCTCTGGCACCTGGATCTCTGGGTAGTGATAACTTCTCGTTGTGCTCTCAGGCAACGGAGACTGAAAGTTGCAGAGCAATGCATCTCTTACTAGGAGCTAATGAAACCACAGGTCTGGTCCAAACAACAAACACAAAATTAGGAAAAAATATGCTCCAGTGGCCTTTTGACAATAACTCTGCTTTTGCCAGCTATGAATTGAATGTTGTGTCATTTAGGGTCAAGATCCTACCTCTGCTGCTAAGGAGCTTTGCTGTTGTGTGCAGCAGACAAAAGATGGTGGGAGAGGATCTTCACCACTCAATTGTCCCAGGATCCTGTTGTCATGGAAGCCCTCTGGCCACCCTTTGGCCCCAAGTGAGGGATCTACACCTCTCTGGGTCTCATCCTCCTGCCAAGTGAGGATAACAACAAACATGGGCTAACTCAGCCTCGATGGGAGTTTTAAGGAAAAGAATCCCATGTATACAGTGCCATTCTTGTAAAAATCATAATCATCTCTGCTGATGTTTCTCAAATTTAACTTTCCTGTCCCAATCACTGTGCTGACCACTAATCTCACATCTCCCAGGGCTTTTCAGCTATCAGCAACTGGATTTCCAGTAGGTACCTTAATATCTAAAACTGAATTCGCTTACCTTTTCCCCTAAACCCTCCCTCCCTCCTATCTTCCCCATTACTACAGAGGGTACATATCATCCCAGTCCTTTAGGCGCACAAACTATGGGGTTACCCCAGAGTCCCTACTATCTCTCATCCTTCCATATCAAGTTGTTGCAACCTCTGCAGCATCTCAAATATACCCTTTTCTGGGGGCAGCTGGGTGGCTTGGTGAATTGAGAGTCAGGCCTAGAGATGGAAGATCCTAGGTTCAAATCTTACCTCAGACACTCAGCTGCGTGACCCTGGGAAAGTCCCTTAACCCCCATTGCCTGGCCCTTACCACTCTTCTGCCTTGATTAGCTCCAAGACAGAAGGTAAGGGTTTAAATATATATATATATATATATAAATACATATATTAAAAATATATATGTAACATATGTAGTTATATATTGTATATAATTTTTTATAAAATATATATATTATATATAATTTATAAATGTTATATATATTATCTCAGGTTTTAAAATAGCAATAGGTGGGTCTGTCTGCCTCAAGTATTTTTGTTATTCCAGTCTTCCTCTATTCAGCTAAATTGAATTTCCTAAAACACAGATCCAATCATGGACTCTACTGGCTCCCTATTGCCTTGATTACTAAATACAAAATGCTGCCTGGCGTTCAAAGCCCTTCATAACTTAAGCTCTCTTGTACCTCTTCAGTCTTCTTCTTAGTTCCTGATATATATTGTTCTATCTAGGGACACCAGCCTCCTGGCTATTCCCTGATCAAAACACTCCAACTCCCAGTTCCAGGTATTTTCTCTAGATTGCCTTCTTGTCTGGAACATGCTCCTTCCTAAACTGTCTGGCTTCTTTTAGACCTCAACTAAAAGTCCCATCTTTTCAGTGCCTTCCCTTTGTTATTTCCTATTGATCTTGTAAATAGCTTGCTTTGTATATATTTCTTTGCATGCTATCTCCCCCTTTAGATAAGAAACTCCTTGAGAGCAGGGACTGTGTTTTATATTCCCAGCATTTAGCCAAGTGCGTGGCACATAGTGGATATTGAACAAATATCTGATGTCACAATTTGGCAAGTGAAGAACACCAGGGCTGTTATTCCTCTCAGGTTACATATTGGAAAACTCCACTTGTTTCTTTAACTGACTTGTCCATAACCAGCAAGTGCTGGAATGAAGATTTGAACCAAGAACTTGACTCCAAATTCAGTGAGATTTCCACTATACCACTTTCCTAGTAAAAGTTATGCCCTGGGAGATAGAACAAATTTAGGGCAGGCTGTTCTCTAAGAAAAAGGTCTACTTTCAGAACATTCAAACTAAAAGGTCCCTTGGACACCATGTACAAGCTAACCCCCTCATTTTTAGATGAGGTAGCTAAAAACCAAGGAAGAGATCTGCCCCAGGGTTCAATTCTGACTCATTAGTTCCAGGACTCCCTCCTTCCACTCTACAATATCACCCTTTACTAGTCACCTGGACTAGTGTGCTATTTGTAAGGAAGTCACACTTTGTTTTGTAGAAGGAAAATGCCCCCGCTTCAGCAAAATGCTCTGGGGAAAGGCAGCATGCCATAGTGGGCCAATGCTGTATTTCTGAGACAATCTGGGTACAAATCCTGCCTCTACTATCTGTAATGCTGGGGAGGCCACTTTTGCCCATGGGCTCCTATTTCCCCATTTATAAATGAGTGTTGGACCAAATGAGTACTAAGTTTCTAAATTTTATGAGCCAATAAAAGGTTATTTCCAGCTGCTTCAGATCTGACCATACTGATGACTAACGCTGGCTCTGGCCGTTAGAACAAGGTGTAAGGTCATGTTTTGTCTTCATTAGAATCCACCTTTGAAAAGTGCTGTGTGGAAAGGTGAACCTTCCAAATTATATGGTCTGTCCCCGTTTAAAAAACAAAAACCACTCGAGTCACTATGCATAACGTTAACCCATCTTCCAGCCTTGTGCTGAGGCAGATTTGTCATTGAGGGACTTGTGGTCAGTTGAGATATTATGGGTAAAAATCTCAGCTTGGACACTTGTGACCAAGACGTCCTGAGTGAGTTTCCATTTATCCTCTTAGCTCATCAGATTGTTGAGTGGAGGGTACTCTGCCAACTTCAGAATGTTTTAAGAAATGTGAAAAACTCATTTTGTGAGTGTTCAAGGATGCCTCTTCCTATAACCCATTAATGGCACCATGGCTCCTTTGACTGTTCTATGTGCGCGATGACCCTATGGAGGGAAAAGAAAATTGCTACCCAGGCTTACATTTTTCTGAAGCCTGTACAGGTACAACTCCTGAAGCTGGCTGGCTCTGCACAGAGAAACTAAATCAAATCAAACTAAACCAAACAGAAGCCTGAGCCCTGGGCTCAGCCTTCCGGATTGATGGCGCTTGAGAGTGATGACAGGACTTTAGTAAAGACAAATAAAAAGGTCACAATGTATATTTATTCCCCACACGTTACATTCTTCACCACAGTTAAAACTGAAGAGTTAAAAACATTGTGGGTGATGATGGATTACAGGTGATCACCATTTTGTTTCCTGCTAGTCATCTAGAACACTCAAAGCTCATCTATCTCCCCCAAAAGGATCTCTGAAAGCAACAGGGGGACATCTGCCCTTTCTAACTATGGAGCCTTTCTTTCAGTTATCTGACACAAGACTCGGACATTGTCATCAACTTGCCCAGATCCTAAGTTTCATGACTCATATAGCTTTCCATCTTGTCTTCTCTTTTCTCCCCTCACAACTTACCAAACTATGTGATCATGGCAAGTGGAGGCCTCCAGGATTTCAATGAGGTATCCAAACTACTGCTGAGCATGGAAGAGCATTCCATTGCTACATGGACAACTGCAGCCTCCCCCTCCCTGCAAGGTCCCAAAAAATGCTGCTGTTTGCCACCTTCACAAGGCCAGCAGCTGATCCATGCAGGTTGCTGGCTCTGTTGTCCCTTATTTGTCTCACCCTTCTTGCACAGTAGGGGAGTGCAAGATGCATTTACTTGTGCATCTTGTGCAGATGTTCCTCTCCAGTAGAAACCCAAGTGCCCACTATCACTTGTGTGCAAAGGGACAGTGAGAAGGGCAATGGATGGGTGATAAGACTGATACATGAAGCTCAAGTCTCTCCACCTGGTGAATGGAGAACAAATGGGCACCAGGTCTAAATCATGATTATGTGACTAGATGTTTGTGAGATCACTGGCAAAAAGGATCTGAGGAAAAAAACATGTTCCTATCAAAATGCTCAATTTGAAGAAAGTCACAGAAACTGGTCTTACGCACCCCAATAAGACTGCCCCCTCCCCCTCAAAGGTTCATATTAACAAAAGCTTCTTCTATACATATCCACAACTGAACTTTTTCCCATGCACACAGATAATCCAAACTGCCCTGATGCTATCTTTACACCCCAGATTGTAAATGGCAGTGAGCATTATTAGAGCAGGACACTCAGCTGGAGGAGCACTGGGAACACCAGGGAACCTGAGAGGATGTTTGTGTTTAGAAACTGACTTCTAATCATGAAAGAAAATACTTTTTTCCTCTTTAAAAAAACAAAGAGGAGATGAACACAACCCTCAAAGCCCCAGGTAGCCAGTGTACATGGCCCACAAACACAAGATGGTGGAGGCTTCTTAACAGAAAACTTGAAACATCTTGTAAATGGGGCTGAGAACCACCCAGAGGCCCCACTGTAAAAAATACTTCAGTAACTAACTGACTTTCTGAGAGCTAGAAAGAGGGTGGATGCTGGTTTGTGTTTACAGCTTGCTGGCTCTTTTTCGGGAAAAAAAATAAAAAATAAAGAGTCTGGGGAACAGAGGGAAGAAGGAGAGGGAAAGAAAAGGAAAATAAGAATCCATCTTAACATGCAGGTCCAATAATTTTTTTTCTTTTTCTCTCATGGAAATTCCAACTGGAGAAATGGCAGAACACATGGCTTCCAGTCTGTACATTGAAGGACTCAATTCTCAGTGGTGCTGCTGTTAAGAGAACATAAAGCCAGTAAGAATCACAGTAATCTAATCCCATACAATTAGACTTCATTAAATTAGACATCATGCCAAGCCCTGGGATAGGTCTAAGAATGAGAAATATCCTCTGACCCTCAAAATAAAAACATATTCTGAGTCACAGAACCACAGAGTAGGAAGGATCCAAAGAGACCACCTAGTAGAATTTTTATCTGAAACAGGAACCCAGTCTTCCACTATAACAGCCTAACTAACAACTAAGATTGAACACTTTAAGCTTGAGGAATAAATTTCATATTCATTATCTAATCTGAATCTAACAACTATCTTGTGAGGTAGGTCTGTATATTCCAGTTTTACAGATGAGTATACTGAGGCTGGAAGTAATTTGTACAAGTGGTAGACGGTAGGCCCATAATATTAAGTATTGGTTTTAAAGCAGAAGAGTATGGCGGTTAAGTGACTTGCCTAGGGTAACACAGCTAGGAAGTATGTGGGCCCAGGGCCTCCAGTCTCTGGGCCTGGCTCTTAATGAGCCACCTAGCTGCCTTTAGATATGGTTTTCGTAAAGCAAAAGCATAGAGGGCTTATCACACCTCCCTCATTTCAAACCCAAGCCTGAACTGATTCAGCCTCCATTTGAACTTTTTTGGGCTGCCATAGTTCTGAATTGTATTGGATCTTAGAGCTTGTCCACTAAGAACCCCAAGTTTATCTCCTGATTACACAGATTTTTTTTAAATTTAAGCATAGGCAATGAGGAGGCTCTGGCACTATCCAAAAGTGTGTTAAGTCTATTATAAACAATATCCATAAAATTCCCTACATATCTTTAAGAAAAGATGTCATCAGTCAGTGACTATGTTAGAAAGAATCTACCTGGGAATCTAAGCAGGGACTAAATCCAAATAGCAATACCTTGAATATTTTATTGCCTCAATTCTAAAGAATTCAAGCTGTATTTGTGCACATGATGCCACTTTCCCTCATATTATCCCTTATCAAGTGATAAGGAGACCTTTGTCAAGCTCCATTCCCAAGTCTCTCTATGATAAAGAGGTAACTCTTAAGTTCTTGAAGGCTCTGCCATTGGAGGTTAACAAATTCTCTACTGTTACTGAGGACACATTTAGCTACTTATGCAGATGTGTCTCACCAGAAGATGAGCCAACAAGTGAAGAATTTTTTTTAATCCAAAAAAGTAGTTCATGGAGTAGTTGCATACTAAGTTGATGGAGTGTGAGAAAGTCTTTGCAAATCTTAAAGCTTTTTAAGTTAGCTAATATTAGTTAGATAACTGTAGACCAGTCATCTCACCTTTCCTTCTCAGTAAATGGGGAAAATAACACTTACAAATCACAAAAACCACTACTGATTGGTAATTGTAAGCCACCACCATTAATAGGTAGAACAATTAGAACTATCCAAAAATGTTACTGGCTTCCTCCTCATAAGACAAAGGACAGAAACTATTTGTCATAGATATTAAAAGGGGGTTTTCTGCACTGGATGGAAGGCTGAATTAGACAACAAGCTCACAAATGCCCCTCCAAACTATGAGGTTCTGCGAACTGCCTTTGATGGTCAAAAGGGCTGAAATGGGGACCAGAATCCAACTGTTCTGATTCAGCTAAGTCTTCCCTTCATCACTATGCCATGTCACTTCCACAGGCTCCAAACTTGCCTTTGCTTTTCATTCCTGCTGATCATCATTGCTGGCACTGGGTGTCCGACTCCGAATCTGGCTTCTGAGCTGTTCTATCAACTCTGGATTTTGTTGCTGCATCTGCTGAGCAAACTGCTGGCCTCTGAAGAAAAAAACCAAACACATGCAATTAGAAATCTACAAAAAAACAATGCAACCAGAAAGGAGATGAAATAAGAAAAGTTCACTGTCCCAAAGGAAAAAAATAGCAGGAAACTGGATTTCTTAAGTCTTGAGAATCAAACTTGTAAATTAGTATTCACCCTACTATTTCTGTCACTGGTAGTATCATCTTTCCGTTCAGCCATGCTCAAAACTCTCCTGTTATCTTTGATTGCCTTCTTTAAAATGTCCAGATACAATACAGAATCACTGAATTGCAGGCCTGGAAGGGAACTCTCTGACCACCTAATATAACCCCATCTGTAAGAAGATATTTTCCACAATATACCTGACATGTGATCATCCAGGCTTTGTCTGATGAGCTCGGCTAAAGAAGAAACCAATACCTCTGCTCATTCCACTTCTGAATACCTCTAATTCTTAGAAAGGTTTTCAAGTCTAAATTTGCTCCTCAGTAACTTCCACACAATTCATAGTTCTGCCTTCTGAGATCAAACGAAGTAAGTACAATCCCTCTTCCGTGACTGACTTTTGTCATATTTGCAGACAACTACTATGTTACAAATCCTTTCTCCTCCCCTCCCTTCACTAGGCTGAACAACCCCAATCTGTTCAATGGATCTTCAAAGGATCTGAACATGAGACCCTTTACCACTTGTTGCCTTCCTCTGGACAAGTACAGTTTTATCAACATCCTTCCCAAAATAAAGTGTCTAGAACTGGACACAATATTTCAGATGTGGTTGGACCAGTGCAGAAAACAGCATAACTCACTTCCTTATTCATTCCTGGTTACTATGCAGCCTAAGATGGCATTAGCTTTCTTTCCTGGACACAGTAATCACATTGAGGCCTTCATTTGAGTTTGAAATCCACTAAAACACCCAGATTCTTTTCAGACTGCTGGCTAATCATGACCCACCCATCTTATGTTTGTGAAGTTGATATTCTGAACCAATGTGAATAATTGTACATGCATTCAATTATTTTATTAGGTTTGTTCAGGTCGGTCAAGAGGTTTTTGAATTCTCACATACACTCAATTTATTAAATTTTCCTTTCAAACTTTGTGAAATTTCTAAATCTGTCACCTATACCTTTATCTAAACTGCTGATGAAAGTATTAAAGAGCACAGGAACATGGGAAATTCCTCTGAAGACTTCCATTGAAATTGGCATTAAAACATTAATGGGTCTCCTCAGGTCTGACCAGTCAACAGGTTTGAATCCAGGGAGAATACTATTTGTCTGTACTTCATATCTCCACCTTTTCCAGAAGCACAGCAGATGTCGTCTAATGTTTTGCTAAAACCTAGATAAACTCTACATATTTCCCTGATTTCTTCTATTAAAGCCAAGATGACTCTCACCACCATTTCCTTTTCCAGATGTTCATTAACCATCTCTTTATTATAAATGTGCTTGCTAGGAAGTGAAGTCAAATTCACTGGCCTACAATTGGCAGGTGCTATTCTCTTCCCATTTTTGAAAATTAGGACAGTATTTTCATTTATCCAGGCCTGCAGTAGCTTTTTCAAAGGTCACAGAGAGTGGCTTGGTCATCACCAGGTCTTTTAATTCCCCAGAATGAAGTCAACTTGGATCATGTGACTTGAACTCATCATTCATTGAAGGCAGCTAGATACTCTCATGTTGGGTATCAACTCCTTATTTTCCATGTTTGTTCTATTCCTTTCCATAAAGATCTTCCTCCTTGGCAAAACAAAACAAACAAAAAAACCCAGAAGCAAAATACTTGAGCAGCCCTGCCTTCTCTCTGTTTTTTGGTCACTACCATTTTATCTCCTCTGAGTGCCATGTACTCCTTTTCTTCCTCTGATCATCTTCTCTCCCCCAAAATAACTTTAGAAAACTACCCTTATTGTTGCCCTGTGTTCCTTGTCAGCTTTGCCATGCTCAGAATGTTAGCACTACTGTCACTCACTACCAGGACCATGCCACTCTTGTGTAGTCATCCTCCTTGACCCATCCCTTTGCTTTCATTGATTGTACATGGCACAGCTTTTAAAACTAAGTTGGTTGGTGAGTTCCCTGTGCATCCACAGTGGTCTCTAAACAGTCTCCCCTTTTTCTCTTCATTGAAAATAGTTTTTCTTTGTGTCTTCAGAATCACATGGTTGAGCTCTTTCCATTCGTTTTAGATTGACTTCTCCTGTTTAGTTCATAGGATCCTATCTAGTTTTACTTTATTTAAAATCTGCTGTCCTCTTTTTCTCTACCAAAAATTCTAAAATTCAGTGGTAACTATTGGGTTCCCAACATTTCCAGATAAGGCTCAGAGTTGCTAAGTCCTATCTGTTCTTACAACCACAACACTAGTATGCTAGAATACTGCAAGGTCTTAACCACAATACTAACTTTCTTTCTTGTATATTTCCCTGCACCCCTCTGATTTATCTCCCCAATATTTATCAAATAAATCTCTGATATTCAAAACCCTCCACAATCATTACCACTAGTGTTTTTAGATCTGTCCTGCACTAACACATAATCATGTACTCTAAACTCATGCCAAAGAGGACTCCTGCCATTTTCCACTTGTCCCAGGCATTTGCCTTTTCTCACACAGTACTAGTCACCTAGAATGTCTTCCATACTATCTCTGCTATTAAAATCATACCTAACAATATTCAGCTCAAATGTCTGTCACCTCTCCCAATCACTGAGCCTCCTCAAACTGCTCCAATCTTAACTTCCTTTCTTGAACATCAGGTAGCATTCTGTACCTGTTTTATGGACTTGTAAGGTGTGTATGTGTGGGTGAAGTCTTATGTCCTCTCATTATATGTTATCTGTCCTTTTGTGTCATGATGTGTCCTGGGTCATATAATACTGTTCCCTATAATGAAATGGCTGAGGTACCAAACAGCTATATAGGCTTTCTAATTTCCTGAGGATGAGTCTGAGATAACAACCAGTCAAATAAATTTTGCTTAAAGTACTTGAACAAGCCAATTCCAAATTGGCAAGTGTCTTTGGGGAAGACAGATGGCTGCTATTTTCAATTATGACCAAGTGGGAATAAGACTCCTAAGGACATAAGGGGTAACTGGAAAGGAATGGGGGAGGATGGCGAAAACTAATTAGAATAGTTTTAGGAAGCTCATGAGCCATTTAGAATGCTTGAAGTCCCTTTGGTGAGCTAAATGCAACTCTAGTTATTCCTTTCCTCTTAGGAATATGAAATTTTCCCATTTCCCTGGGGAAAATACACTTGCAGTATAAAGGCTGTGAGGCATTTAGGTGGCTCAGTGGATAGAGCACTGGGCTTAGTCAGGAAGGCCTGAGTTCAAATCCAGCCTCAGACACTTACTAGCTGTGACCCTGGATAAGTCACTAAAGCTGTTTGACTAGGTTTCCTAATCTATAAAATGAGCTGGAGGAGGAAATGGCAAACCACTCTGGAATCTTTGCCAAGAAAACCTCCTATAGGGTCACAAAGCATTAGACATGACTGAAAGACTAACAGAAAGGGTCTCAGGAAAAACAGGGAAAGAAGGTAAGTATCAGACAAGATATTTACATACGGTAGTAGTGTTCACCTTGTGGTTTAAGACCACAATCACAGCAGGGCAGATTGCTAAACTGTGTAGATCCAGAAACAGAGGTAGAGAAGAGCCAAGGCAGAGAGAGAGCCAAAAGCAAAGACAGAAAGAGAAAGTCAGAGAGACAGAAAGAAACCACTTTCCTCACCAGAGTATAATAAAGAAAGTCCTGAGCCAAGGGCAAAATTTTTCCTAAATCAACTTCAAGGAAAATCTTTTACAGCTTCTAACTTGTATTAGTTATTTCAATATATTTCCCTATCCCTAAAATTCTAATAAGATTTCCTTGCTGTTATAGAATTTAGTATGTTATACCACAAATAAAGTTATATACAACATAACATATAAGTGTTTAAAAAAAAGTACTAGTGGCACACTTATGTAAGGTTTCAGGGTGAAAGGTCATCACTGGGGGGTGGGGGGGAGGAGAATCAAGTTGGTTTCCTATAGGTGGTATTTGAGGAGTGCTTCAAATGATAAGTAGGGACCCAATGGCAGAAGCAAGAGTACATTCTTGGAATAGATAAGTCAAAGAAGGTGTGGAATGAGCAAGTGTGTACTAGAGATTGAATAATTTAGGTTGGCTATAGCTTGGCAGTCCATGGGAAAAAGGGTGGATTGTGAGGGAACCTGGAAAACCTGACTAAATAAGAAGTTTGAAGTTTAGTTAGTATGCACTAACTAAGAAGCTACTGGAGGGCTCTGAGATGATGAGACAGTTCTCATTAAGTCTAACTAAGGAAGCAATGTTACTACCAGAGCTAGCAGAAGGATGACGTAGGGGACTCACTGTAAAAGCCCAGATGAATGGTCACAGGTGTTGGGGGTGGCAGTGGAACTAAAGGAGAGGACTACAAGCACAATACCTCACACACATACTTAGGAAAAGGCTGCTCGATAGCGTTCCTTCATATTGACTCTAGGCCAGCCACCCAACAAGTTCAGGAGAAAGAAGAACGGTGCTCTGGTGCTTGTTCATGTCTTTTGAGTGTCCAAACTAACCCCTTCTTTGGCTATGTACAAACTGCTAGGACTGCTTGGAAACCATCATCTTCAACAGCATGACAAGTGAAGTGACGGAGCTAGCCCAGAACCCTTCTCCGAGCAGGACCCAGGTCATCATTAGTTAGTGGCTTCAGTGAACCTGGAAGGCCATGGCTGAAGTCCAAGGCTGCCTACTGGTGGGAGATTAAGGACATTTGGTCTCATTATGTGGGGTTGGTTGGCGCTTGTTTTTCCGTCTGCTTCTCCTGCTCTACAGATGGACTTGATCCAAGGTGGCTTTTTTCCACTTTTAAGGCTCTGCTTCATCCTCCTCCCCTAACAAAGGCAAATCAACTTACGCCTGGATGAGGCTGGCGAGGTCATTTGGAGAAGGGCTGGCTCCGGCACCTCCCAAAGGATTGTGGCCACCTGATATCATCCCAGACATGCTGCAAGGAGAGGATTTATTACTCACAAATAGGCCAACTCTGGTCCCTCTGATTCCAGGACTTTGGCAGGACAGACTCTTACAACAGACTTGGTAAAGAATTAAGGCTAATCCTTTTCGGATCCTTTGCTTTCCCTAGTTTGAGTGGCTCCCTTGCTGGAGTCTGGCAGGCTCCCTGGAGATTCAGCAAGTTTTTCAGTATGCCCATTTCTCCCACCTTCTCCTATAACAAAACTGCCTACGAATTGTTGTCACATTTCCCAAGATCACATCCAGCTTTAAGATCTTAAAAAGGCTTTCAAAAGAACAGGCGAGAGAGTATTACTTACAGTTGCTGTACTTGAGGATTATTCATGAGGTTTGATGCCTATTAAAGTAAAGAGTTCAATTGTTAGAAGGCTTGCCATAATCATCTTGACCACCCACTATAAATCTATGGGTTAAATAGTAGCATTTTATTCTTTTAATCAATAATGAGAGAAAAAGGAAGTTCAGAACACACCCACCCACAAGAAGTTCCAATCAATAGTTAAATCCTCTATAATTAGATAAACTATCTAGCTTATCAACACAGAGTTTTTATGATTACAACATATAAAATAATGAAATGTACAAATTCCCCCATCTATAACATAAGTAAATGTATGTCATTCTAGTGAAATCATTACCATACTCATGAAGCCTGGGTTATTCAGCAAGCCAGCTAGGTCAAAGCCTCCAGTGCCTCCTGTCTGCAAAGACCAGAAACAGACTTTTTATTAGATGGCACTTGGCGATGGGATGTTGAACTGCTCCACAAACAAAAATATAGAGATGAATAGTTTTAAAAGTAGAATTCTATTCTACAACAGCCTGACAGAGAAACCCTGAATTCCAATGTCTTAAGAGGCACAAAATAGAGAATGAGAGAAGCCATAAGGGATTCTCAAGAGAGCCCCTCTTTTGCATTTCATTCAAGTCTAGTATCCCACCCATTTTAAGAGGGACCTTGGAGCACGGTCAAGGGGAAGGTAGTCAGGAGAACCTAAAATTTCATCATATAGGAAGCTGTTGAGAAACAAAAGTTATTTAGTCTAGAATAGAAAAATGGAACGGGGAGAGGGAAGGGAGAAAGGGTTGCCATGGTCAAATATTATAAATGCTAAGGGATTCGATTTGTTCTGCTTGGCCCTAAAATGCAATGAGTAGATTTCCAACTCAACATAAAGGAAAACCTAATAATGAGAACTATCTCAAAATGGAATAAGATTGATAGTTAATGAGTTCTCTGTCACTGCAACTATCCAAACAGAGACTGGAGAGAACCTTGCTGGGTACTATATATGATTTAAGAGGTTGAACCTAAACTTCTATTCTATGAGATTTTAAGGATTCTGGGAAAAGCTAAAAAAATAGTCAGGGAAGTGGACCAACAAGATGCCTTTAAAGGCTACCAGATAGTGAGTTTTAATCTATGACATCACCTCACATATATTGTTATTTATCTTTCTAAATGGATAAATGTAAAAAGTCTTTCTCTCTCATACTGAAGTAATCCCCATGAAATCTTCACAAAGATCACACAGAAACACATAAGAAGTCCAGGAACTTACAGGGCTGGGTGTTTCTTTCATTTTCTGTTCTGCGATCTTAAGGTTTGATTTGTATGTGTCATTATCTGGATCCAACTCCAGGGCCTTCTTATAGTACACCACAGCCTCTGTGTGCTTGTTTAAACTTGAAAGTGCTAAGCTGGACAGGGGAAGAAGGAAAGTCAATAGCTTTGATCAGGTCTAGGGAAAAAAGAGGGCTCCTATGCTATACCCTCCCCTCCCACCAACCCCTCTGCTGCTGCCAGAGGCTAGCCTTAAGCTCCTTATGATTCACCCAGTATCAACACTTGCCCACTCTAGGGAAGTTATAAAGCTGAGTAGCAGAGTCTGCCCTTCAAGGTATTTATGATCTAACCTGAAGGAAATACCCACAGGTAAGCACAATAATACTCTGAGAGCAAACTGAAGTGCAATTTTTTCACCCCCCCCCCAACATGGCTAATATAGAAATGAGTTTTATATGATTTCACAGAGGCATCGGATATCATATAACTTGCCTTCTCAATGGCTTGAGGAAGGAGTGGAGGGGGAAAATTGTGGAACTTTAAAAAAGTAAATATTTAAAAGATATGGGTTCAGATAAAACTTATGAGGGAAGGTGAGAGAGAGGATGCTTCTAGATTTGTTCTTGTAGGCAGGAGGTGCTTTTGGGGAAGGGACAGTCAGGGAAGAGATAGCCTATCATCAGAGGCTTGAAGGACCCATGTAATAGAGGTGCTTCTTAAATAAGAAGGGTTAAATTTCCACCTGTCAGTCTTCACATACATAAAAGTTCATTCCAAGAATGTTTTTTTGGGGCCCAACTCAGCTGGTAAGACAACCTCCTTAACTCTTATGAGAACCCGCCTACATTAATTCAGACAAACTCTACATTTCAGGGAATGCATTAACTAATTAGAAAATAGTAATGAAGTTGGGTGGCACCATGGTAGAGTGCTAGGTTTGGAGTCAATAAGATTCATCTTCATGAGTTCAAATCTGGCCTCAAACACTTCCTAGCTATGTGACCTGGGCAAGTCATTTAACCCCCCAGTGCCCAGCCCTTACCACTCCTCTAAGAGCTAATATATATAATGCTGAGTCTAAGACAGAAGGTAAGGTTTAAAAGAAAAGGAAAGCATGTTTTTAGAAACTGAAGAGATGTTCATCAATCGGGGAATGGCTCAACAAGTTGTGGTACATGACTGATGGCATACTAGCATGCTTTAAGAAATGACAATGGGAATGGTTTCAGGAAAACTGGACTTACATGAACTGAGGCAAAGTGAAGTGACTGAATTAGGAAAACATCATATACAGTAACATTATGTTAATAACAGTATATTACAGTAACAGTAATATTATGATGACCAATTGTGAAAGAACTAGATCCTCTGATCAAAACAATGATCTAAAGGAATCAGGTGAAAAATGCTAGCCAACTCCAAAGAACTGATGAACTCTGAGTGCAAATTGAAGTGTAATTTTTTTCATTTTTTAAAACCTAAGTTGTGGACTTTAATCTTGTGTAAATTAGCTTCACTCTCTTCTACTGCCAGAGATCAATCCTCATTCACATTATGAGCAACATTAATTGCAGCAAGGGAGCCTAGCCCTACAATTAGGACACAGTGCAAATCCAGCCCTATCAATGAATGTTCTGTTCTACTAATGACAAGTTCTGACATCTCCCTGTGTAAAGAACAGGACATTAGAAAATATTTTTATCTTTGAGTAAATTAAATAATAATCAGTAATAAGGGAACTGGAGAGGATGGAGGTGGTAGACAATCTATGATTTTTGCATCAATATTTAGCGACTTTTATAAAGGCAAACTGCTAATGCCACACTCCAGTTTTTTATGGCAAGAGCAGTGTGATCACTCCATCCAGTCCTTACTAAATACACAACAAAGAAAATCAGAAATCATTTACTGCCATCCATATATGCTAAGCCCTGAAAGGGACATCTGACACAACAATTTTCAAAGGATGCTGACTCCTATCCTAGCATCTAGTTACTTGAGAGGCAGCATAGTCTAAAGCAGTAAGAAATTACCAGGAGGCCTAGATATGAACTTGGCTCCATCCCTCTGTGTGATCTTGAGTGGGTCATTAGACCTCAATGGACTTCAGTTTCCCCACTTGTAGAATGAATGACTCAGACCAGATAACTTCAGGAATCCTTCCCAATTTGAATCTCCTATATTTGCATGGCTATACTGAGCTGTGTAGAGGGATGGAAAGTGGAATACTAGGTGTTCCATGGAGTCCTTATCTATTTTTAACTACAGCAAAATTTAAAACTATCTACTTTCGTGGATTAAATAATCTTTGCAAGAGGAGTGATCTCCAAGATTCTGAGATTCAAAAAAAGGAATGAGATATTCGTGGGAAGGTTTTTAACTTGATTAAGTCTGTAAAAGATACTTTATTAATCAACGATGGTCCCACAACCAAGGCCAAAACCTTTGTTCTTATCCTCAGCAAGTAAGCCTTCCCTCTGATGGAAGAACATTTCTAGTACTCACCCCATTCTGCCATATGCTTTGCTGTAATAGGGATCTATACCAATGGCTCTTTCACAGTCTCTCACGGCACCTGCATAATTTCCAAGTTTGCTGTAAGCAGCAGCTCTGAGGAAGATACAAGCAAAGTGGGGGGAAAAAAACCTCTGAAACCACCAGCAACATATCTACTCACTTCTTCAGATGACCAGGGTTCTCCGTACAGCAGTTAGACGAGGTCACTTACATACAGATTACATAATATACAGTTGATATATAAGCCATTATACCCGAGTTTGTTTCTTCATCAAACCAATTTAA
Organism: Monodelphis domestica; assembly: GCF_027887165.1. NCBI lineage: Eukaryota > Metazoa > Chordata > Mammalia > Didelphimorphia > Didelphidae > Monodelphis > Monodelphis domestica. The sequence goes on from NC_077229.1 coordinate 78,175,575, forward strand.
TTCAATAAGCATTTATAAAACACCTACTATGTGCTACATTGTTAGATGCTAGGACAATAAAGGCAAAAAGGGAAAGAGTTCCTAGCCTTGAAGTACTTACATTCTTTTTGTTTTGTTTTTTAAACCCTTACCTTCCATCTTGGAGTCAATGCTGTGTATTGGTTCCAAGGCACAAGAGTGGTAAGGGCTAGGCAACAGGGGTCAAGTGACTTGCCCAGGGTCACACAGCTGGGAAGTGTCTGAGGCCAGATTTGAACCTAGGACCTCCCATCTCTAGGCCTAGCTCTCAATCCACTGAGCTACCCAGCGGCCCCCTACTTACATTCTTGAAAGAAATAAAAGAACTAGGCCAACATCCAGAACCAAAGATCTGACTTTATTTTGTGGGCATAAAAATATAGAACTCAGAAGCCTACAAGCCACTTCTTGTCTATGTGGCATGAAACATCTGCTATCTAAATGACAATAGGTTTCACAAGTTTTGGACAATTATTCAACAGAAATTACTAACAAGATCAAGTATTCAAAACATGTTCATAACATGTGGTCTTGAACATTGATGAAATAAGTTAACAAATTCCAGAAAGAGGGGTTATGACCAGAGCACCCTACCCTCTCAGCTCACTTGGTTAAGATACTGCAAGAGTAAGCTAAGGGCCCAGTTTCCTCATGTCACAACCTCGAGTGTGTGGCAAGGAAAGGGAAAGTGGTCAGGCACTTTCATCACTGCAGAAGTTCTTAATACTATTTCTCATTATTATTACATCTTACTTAAATCACCTTTAAACAGTTTATCAGACTATTATAGAGGAATCTTTGTAAGTGATTTAAAGCTACTGAATTAAATTACTTCTTATATTCAACACGGGTTCTTTGTAAAAATGTAGAGAATACCGCCTGTGGAACTTCCCTACCTCACAAAGTTATTACAAGGCTAAGTTAAGACCTTGGAAATAAAGTATCTGCAAACCTTAAAGCCCTATATTAATGTCAGTTAGTATTATTACAATGATTTCCCTAACATCACTAATCTCAACGTCTCTGAATCACAAATACTCTCTCTTGATAAACACCATATCTAGAAATGAACAGATCCATGTAAACACATTTGCTCTCAGAAAGCTTACACTCTAGTGGTATAGTGGAAAAAAAAAACCAACAGACTAGACTAGAGTCTGAGACCCAGCTTACCAACAAGGTGATAATGTCCCACACTTCTCTTGAGGCTGTTTTTCTCATCCATGAAATGGGCATAATAACACCTGAACTATCTATCTTCTCAGGGTTGTTGAAGGAAATATGCTTTGAAAGTGCAGAGAACTATTTTGGTAAATCTGAATGAGTTTTATTAAAGCTATACCCCAAAAGAGAAACATGAGATGTGAATAATCGGAGATGTCGAAGTATGAAATGAGGAGGGCTGAGCTATAATATTTGTTAACAAGAAACATGGAATGGGAAACCTCTGAATGAAGTATTCTGCCCTGCCCTCATCTCCAACTTGCTTTACAGTTTGAAAGCATTTAATAAATTATCTGACTTAATCTTCACAACAACCCAATAAGGAAATAAATGATCACCATTTTAGAGATGAAGAAATTGATAGTGAATGAGGTTAAGGGCCTTGCCCAAGGACACATAGTTCATAATAAGTATCTGAGACAGGAGGTGAACTCAAAAAGTTTCCCCAACCCTAAAATCAGCACTCTATGCACTATGCCACCTAATTGACTCTATTGTCAATATTCAAGATTTGGAGCTATTACTCTATCCAAAATCTTTGAACTGAGCTCCTGAATTTGTTGGATGAACTGTACTTACTCCTTTGTACCCTAGGTTCTCAGTCTGGATTCCAGACCCTTTTTGTTTATCTGACCCTAGTAGGCTTGAAGAGTCCCTGTCTGAATCTAGAGAGCCTCAACTGGCTGATCTCATGAGAACATAAGCACTGAACATTGCCACATCTGCTCCCATTCCATCAAACGCAGAGTTATCAAACCCATCTTAGTGGAATCAAAGTCCCAGAGTGAAAAGTAAGATAGTTATTGTTATCTGCATTTGGTAACAGAACTAATTACCAGGCTACTACTATATGATGCTCCTCCCTCTACAATAGGCGTTCTTAACACAGGGTCCATGGATTGATTTTTAAAAAATATTTTGATAACTGTATTTTAATATAATTGGCTTCCTTTGTAATTAAATGTATTCTATTTTATGTATTCAAAAATATGATTCTGAGAAGAGACACAAAGAAGTCACCATGCTGCCTAGCATAGGGACTAGGACACACAAAAGTTAAGAATTCTTACATTAGAAACTTTATAAAACACCAAAACTCAAAATTTAAGATTATTACTATACCCCCATTATTAATTATGACAGAATTACTAACATCTTCTTTAAAATACTCAGTTTGATCAATATTACTGTTATTCTAAAAGACAACTAACTACAAAGCTAAAGTATTAAGCACATGTCTTTGGCATGGTGTATTACCAATATCTATGTAACAAAGAAATTCATATTTTTAGTCAGAAGATCTCTATTCAAAAGTCCTCCCTCTACTCCTTCCTTTGTGACCATGGCCAAGTATATTCACTCTCCCTGGACCATAGGTTCCTCATCAGTAAACTAATGGTAATGGACTAAGATGATCTCTAAGGTTTTTTTCCATTTCTAACATTGTGTGTGACTCAGGTTAAATCCTAGTTCTGATTTTAATTAGCTATAAGATTGTGACCAAATTACTTAATCCAAACCTATGTGTAAAGTTATGTGTTTAGGTGATGGAGATATAAAAGTAAAATAAACCGAGTCACTATTTCCCAGAAAAGTTTTCCTTTTCTCCACCTGTAATCTAACATAACTTACCTCATCATTAAGTTAGGAGGCTCAAATGAGATAAGTGAAAGTATATATGTGATAATTATTTTTGGTCTTTTGGAATTACAACAAAGTTCACTGTTTTAACCAGAATGCAAAACATGTGCTTCTTTCTGCCCCAATTCTAGTTGACAATGTAGTCAGTACCTGTTGCAAAAATACACTGCATTGGCTGGATTTAATTCAATTGCTTTTCCATAGAAAGACACTGCTGCTTCAAAATTTTCTATTTTCATTTGTTCATTTCCTAAAGGCAAAGAAAATATATAAACATTATATGTAGGACATAATGAACCGAGTGTTTTCGATGGCATTTTTATTCTTCATTTTTTTATTACTTAGATTTATTATTTTTAGATAACATTTTTATTCTTCATTAGCTGAGTCATGTTTTAGTGAAAAGTTTTCAATTGTTACTTTGCATCTCTAAATTAAATTCACTTATTCAACACTTATGGCACACATAGTCCTGGGGAAGATGCAGTTAGATAGGACATGGTCTGTATTCTCAAGGAGCTTATGTTATAACAGGGGAAATGAGACAGAAACCCAGAAAAATACATACTATTAGATAAAGTGTTTTAGAATGGCCAAAAAAAAGTCATATTGGGTCAAAGGTGAAAGTCATATGGGATATTTGCTAATATGCAAATCTTGCTTTTCTTCAGAAATGCCATCTCCTAAAGTCAACAACAACTAAAATTATACATGAATTTCTATGTCCCAGGCACTATGCAAAGTGCTTTACAATTATTATCTCATTTTATTCTCAAAACAACTCTCAGAGGTAGGTTCTATTATTATTCTCATTTTATAAATGAAGGAACTGAAGCAAATAGAGTTCAAGTGACATAGTCAGGGTCATACAGCTAGCAGGTATCCGAGGCCTTATTTGCCCACTGCCCTATACATTGTACCACCAGCTGTTCCAGGTATGAACTAGCATCTCACACCATATAACAAGATAAACTCCAAATGGATATGTCTTAGACAAAAAAGATGATATAACAAAGAAATGAGAGGAGCAAAGAAGAAATTACCTTTCTGGGCTATGGAGGAGGGAAGAATTCAAAATCAAATGGAATAAAATGGTTCACACATTAGATAAAATGTATAAATTCTAATGTATAAAATTTAAAAGTTTTTGTACAAACAATATGTATGCAATTTTTTTTCTCATAAAAGACTAATATATCCAAAGCAGAGAAGGAAATATCTCAAATTTTGAGACTAAATGCCATTCTCTAATAGATAATGATCAATGGATAAGAACAGGGAGTTTCCAAAAGAAGAAATCTAAGCTATTAATAACAAATGAAAAATATTTCAGATTACTAGAGAAATGCAAACAAAAGTAATTTCTTCGGTTCCATTTCACATCCAGCAGATTAATAAATATGACAAAGAATGAAAAAGTGTGTGTGGGGGTGGGTGGGTGGGGGGGGGGGGGGGGGGGGGAGACAGGAAAACAGGCACACTAATGCCTTTCTGATGTAGCTATGAATTGTCCTGACCATTCTGTAAAGCAATTCAGAACTAGGCATATTCTATTTCCAAAGAAATCAAGGAGGAGGGGAAAAGAATCTACATCTTCAAAAATATTGAGAGCAGCTCATTTTGTGGCAGCAAAAAGCTAGGAACTAAGGAGATACCCACTTATCGAGGAAGAGTTAAATAAATTACAGTCTAAAACAGCTAGCATTGAGGTTAGCTAGGTAGCTCAGTAAATTGAGAGCCAAGCCTTGAGACGGGAGATCCTAGGTTCAAATCTGGTCTCAGACACTAGCTGTGTGACCCTGGACAAGTCACTTAACCCCCATTACCTAGCCCTTACTGCTCCTCTGTCTTTGAACCAATTCATAGTATTGATTCTAAGATGGAAGGTAAGGGTTTAAAAAATAAAAATAAAAATAAAATAATTAGTATTTATGTAAGTACTTTAAGGTTTGCAAAGTGCTATATGTATGAAAAATTATTGTGCCATTAAGAAATGACAAAACAGACAGGAAAAAGGGAAGAGAAAGAATAAGCATCATTTATTATAAGGGTGTACTGTGCTCCATGCACTGTGCTAAGTGCTTTACAAATATTATCTCATTTGATCAGTTATAGAGAATTGGGAAGAGCAGTAGAAATAATGTAGAGTGAACAGGACCAGAACAATTTATAAGAGGACAATATTAGAAATAACTTTGAAAATTTTCAGAACTTCAATCAATGAAATGAAAAACCATGATTCCGGAAGACTAGAGATGAAGTATCCTATCTACCTCCTGACACAAGTGAAGGACTCAAAATTTAGAATTAAGATGTATTTTTTTAGATAATATCAAGAAATGTCTTGCTTGACTATGTGTGTGTGTATATATATATATATACATATATATATATATATTTGTTTGTTTGTTAGGAGGGTTTTATAGTTTTTTTCTTTCTGTTATTCAATTGGGGGAAGATGGAATAGGAGAGAAAATGTCTTAATTGTGAAAAAATAATTAAATTGAACCTAAAAAAAAAAAGAGTCCATGAACTAAGTGCTATAGTAATTCAAACGTAAGGGAAGATCATTTATGGTTGGGGATCAGATAAGGCCTACAGAGAAAAGGTGGAATCTGAGTTAAATCTTAAGTACTAGAAATTTTAAAAAGACATCAAGTTAGGGGAGTGGCACCTTCCACAAAAGAAAGCAAGGATAGGATGGTAAGTGATGTTAGTCCCATTAAAGTTTAAAGGAGAGAAATAGTAAGTAATAAACTTGTAAACAAATAATAACACTAGGTTGGGGCCTGTATAATTGAAAATCTGTTACCCTAAAAAAAGAATTACATTTCTCGGGAACCCATTGATTTTCTGTCATTACGTACTTCCTGTAGACAGGGAATAAATATTCAGTGGGGAGTCCTGCTCAGTTCTTTGGCGTACAGCCAGTGTGGTGATGGTGGTGAGTGGGGATTTTGAAATGGCAAATCAGCCATGGGCATGTGGTCTTTATTTTGTATCCTCTTTATTCCTTGATTTCTAATAATCATTTAATAAACCTCCTAAAATATAATATTTTATCATTTGAGATTTAATTTTAAATTTTACAGGCCCCAAATTATGAGGATCCATATTTTTCTTGACATGGTTCAGCCTTCATTTTCAAATATCAATGACATCCCTACGTTATTGGCATGTTTGATTGTGGCTGATCAGAACAATACAAGGTCAGAAGGCACTACCACCAATTGGGCATAAGTGGTTTGTTAGAACATTTAGGTGGAAGTGGCTCTGGATTTGCCCAGTTTGTGTTTCCTTTGTGCTTCTATGATTCTGTTTTACTCATAGAGAACACCTCCTTTGAAGAGGGCACAACATACTGGATAGTCTTGAGTCAGCCATGTCTCATAGGCAAAACTAAATTCAGAGATACCTTGAGAGTGTCCTTATACTGCTTTTTCTGATCACCATATGGGTGCTTACCATATGCAAGTTCTCTGGAAAATAGCATTTTACATAAATGTAAATTTGGCAATAAAACCATGTTGGCTAGCCCATCAGAGTTGTGCTATTTCTTCAACAGTCTGAATGCTTGGCACTTCAGTTCCATAGCGGATCTCCATGTTCAGTTCCTTGTCTTGCCAGGTAATCTTCAGGACCTTCCTGAGACAATTCAAGTGGTAGTGGACTGTCTAGGTTTCATAGGCATACAAGTCAGCACAATGGCTTTGTAGTTCTTCAGTTTGGTATGCAAATGGATACTTCTCTCTCACACTTTCTTTCAGAGCCTCCCAAACCAAATGGTCTTCAGTAGACTTAACATGATCCCTTACCATGGGTGTCCCAAGGACCCATCTTCATTTCTCTCTTACATGGCAATTTCCATACAGAAGACTCCCAAACACATAACTGCTCTGCAAAATTTCATACCCATAAATCTTCAACTGTGTATAGAAGACTTTTATTCAAATGTTTTACCTGCACCTCAAAGTTAACATGTCCAAAACCAAGCCTCTTTTCTCTTCTCTAAAACTTCCTTTTGATTGTTATTTCCATCTGTGTATATACCACCATTTGTCTAGGCTCCCATGATCATGACTTTGGGACTACCTTTGATTTTGTTCTTTTCTCTCACCTCTCACAATCAGTTCCAAGATCTTAACATTTCATACCCATCCCCCTCCTAATATAAAAGGTGCCTTATAGGTTTTGTCAACTCTACTACATCCTACTTTCTGCATTTAGAATAATTTAGTTTATAAATCAATGTCATGTCACTCTGGTTAAGTAACTATTTTTATCTATCAGGGGCAGCTAGTGGCATAAGGGACAGAGTGCTGGAGTCAGGAGTGCTCATTTCCCTCAGTTCAAATCTAGTCTTGGATTCTTACTAGGCTGGGTAACCCTGGGAAAGTCACTTAACCCTGTTTACCTCAGTTTCCTCATCTGTAAAATTAGCTGGAAAAGGCAATGGCAAACTACTCTAATATCTTGGCCAAGAAAACCCCAAATGGAGTCATGAAGAATCAGACATAACTGAAAAACAACTAAACAACAAATGCTGTCCATCAAATAAAGTTCAAACTTCTTATTCTGGTATTCATGGTTCTACAATCTGACATTATCCTAATTTTCGGCTTTGTCTGAAGTTACTGCCCATTCACACACTCTATGCCATATAGATTGCTTTCTACTTCAACACACCATACTTTCCAACTTACAGGTCTTTCCTTGTTCTGTGCCCTGAAATGCCACCCCTCCACATGTTCATTACATAAATTCCAAAATATCCTTTAAAGCCCAACTTAGTAGTTAGATGGCTCAGTGTAGAGAGAGCCAGATGTGAAGACAAGTGTAAAAATGGAGACTGGATTCCAGGACTTCAATCCCCAGAAGTCCTTGCTCCACTTCCCCAGAATGCTTTGTAATATCATTGAATTCTCACCTGGGTCGAGATCGAGAAGGGGTATTTTGACCTGATTAGAAAGGCTTTTGCGGGCTTCTTTCCTGTTTCCGCTTGCAAGCAGACGCGGCTCTTTTGATAATGTAGGTGAGGTTGTCTAGGCCCCTGGGCCTAGACACGTGCTTTCTTATCCTGTATTTTCTTTAATCCTTAATCTTCAATAAACCTCTAAAAATATAATACTCCTTGCAGAGAAAAACTAATTTCTACCTGCTTCAGTATCCCCTAAATTTTAATCTTAACACAAGGATGGGGGGTGGGTTAAAATCTGGCTTCAAACATTTCCTAGCTGTGTGACCCTGGGCAAGTCATTTAATCCTAACTACCAAGCCCTTACTGCTCTTCTAGCTTGGAACTGATACTTAGAATCAATTCTAAGATAGAACATAAGAGTGTTAAAAAAATTTTTTTAATTAGAGCCCAATCCAAATATATTTCTATGAAATTTTCCATGATTCCCATATAACTTCATATAGCAGACTTGGAATTCCCACACCCTAAGGCACTTTAACTACAGTACACAATAACATATGTCTATGTTTCTCTTAATACCACTCCACCCCATACCATCCCCACCCCTGAAGGCCAAATTATACATTCAGTGAGGGCAATGACCTTTGGACCCTACATAAGTTTTCTATTTCTCCCAGTTCTCAGGATTCTCTATACATAATAAAGTGCATGCCAAATGAAGATCAGATATCTGTATAAATAAGAATAATTTGGCATGGGGGTCAAGAACACTGCCTGCCTCCTTCTTATGCCCACTATACAAACACTAACATGGTCCGTGGCTATCACAGATAAATCTGTCACTCACTACAGTTGCTCTTTATTTTATGGTGGAAAAAACAAAATGTGAACTGGTAAAGTAGATGTGAGTCTTTTTTCTTTACCTTCAGTCTTGAGTCTCTCAGCTTCAGCTGTATCTTCATCAGAGGGGGGAATGGGCTCAGAATTCCTTCGGATGTAGGGCATTTCTTTCTATCATGAGAAGAAAAACAAATAATTTCAGAGAATACATTAACAAACAAGCACTTTTGTTTTCCCCCACCCAATTTATTTTTCCCTATTAAATCCAGCCAGAATTTAGCCTCCTTTATCTTCAAATGGATCTAAGAAGGAAGAAACACATTTCAAATTGAAAATATCATGTAAATTTCAAGTTAAGAGCAGTTAAGTGGTTCAGTGGATAGAGTGTCAAGCCTGAAGTAGGGTGAACCTGGGTTCAAATCTGGTCTCAGAAACTTCTTAGCTGTGTGACCCTTGCCAAGTCACTTAACTCCACATGCTGAGCCCTCAATCTTCTGTCTTAAGAGTTGTAGAAAGTAATAGTTGCAAAAATAAATAAATAAAATAAATAATATGAATTTATTAAAAATCATGAAATGATGAAACTAAATTTCTACTTTAGAAATGTCCATTATGCTCACTTTTCCTGTAGCAGCTTCAAATATTTGCGGCAGAGTCTGTGATACAGCAAGATCTCGATCTTCAACAGTCACACCAAAAGCTGTCTCCAGGCACTGGATCGCAACTGGAAGAAATAGGGTTAATACTTTTAAGCTTCAAAATACTTACTAAGAGCCATCCTGAAGCTTTATTTTTCTAGACAGTATAAGAGTTAGGATCAATACTATTTTTAACATGTACATACCAAGCACTGCTATATTCTGCTTGATTATTTAAAATATTTCTCCCTGCTTGCAACTTATCTCAGCAGTTCATTTCTACCAGACCCATATATTGAAACAGAATTATATGCATTCATAATAGTGAAAAATGCTAAATTTAATTTTGAGTCACCCAGGTTTTCCTGGATGAACCAGCAAAAAATTCATTTTATTGACATCCTCAGATCACCATGTAGTAAAATAAGACATTTAGGAGCACAGTGTGACCAGGTTATTTTGGGAATAGGACAACTTCTGATCTGACATGAAGAAATGAATCTCTCCCCTTCTGCCAGGTTTCCAAAAAAAATCTTGATGTGATATATTTAACAAGTCAATTACAAAGTCAGATTTCATCTAAGTCCCTGCCTCTTGGCTTTTATTTAGGAGCTTAAGACTTAAAAGCTGAAGGGACTTTTGACATCATCTACTATCCCCACTCCCTATATTAGAGGAGAAAAATAGGATAAAGGGAAGGAGAGTGACTGAAAAAGTTTGCTTTCAATCAAGGTCCTATGACTATGAGCTCAGGGCTTTTTCCATCATTTTACAGCACCAGAAAAGGGTGAATATTTAGACCTACCCTTTAGGTTAAAGTACATCAGAGGGATTCAAGCATGGCTAGAACTATTTAATATGTTTGTAAATTTTTCTATTATTAATAATTAGCAGCTTCTACATTAAAGAATCAGAGGGCTTGGAATATGATCTTTCAGAAGGCAAAGGAGCTAGGATTACAACCTAGGATAATCGACAAAAGAAATGAATATTTAATGAAGAGGACTTATAAGTATATTCCTGATGAAAAGATCATAGCTGAATAGAAAATCTGACTTTAAAACACAAGACTCAAGAGAAGTATAAAAAGGCAAACAAGAAAGAAAAATCATTAGGGATTTAATATGGTTAAACTATTTACATTCCTACTGGGAAGATATCTGTAACTCCTAAGAAGTTTATTATTAGGGCACTTAGGAGGAGTATACATAGAGGGCATGAGTGTGAGCTGACTATGATGGGATGATATCTAAAAAATTAAGTTAAGGAGTAAGAAAAGAGATACACTGGAAGAAGGGAAAATGGAGAGGTTGAACAGGGCAAATTATCTTATATAAAATAACTTATACAGTGGAGGGGAAGATGGAAGTGGAAGAAAACACTGGACCCTTACTCTCATTGGAACTGGTTCAAAGGAAGAATAACATTATCACTCAGATATAGAAATATATTTTACCCTATAAGGAAGTAATAAGAGAAAGGGATAGTGGGGAGCAGAAAGGAAGGTAGGTTCCCAGTGGTCGGGAACAAAACATTTTAGAGGGACAGGATATAGGGAGTGAAAGAGAAGGATAAATGGGAAAAAATAAGATGAAGAAAAAACACAGCAATTATAAACTATGAAAATTTTTACAGCGAGTCTCTCTGATAAAGGCCTTATTTCTCAAATATATAGAGAATAGTCAGATTTATAAGAATAAGTCATTCCCCAATTGATAGTCAAGAAATCAAATCTATCCATAGTCATATGAATAAATGCTCTAAATCAATATGGATTAGAGAAATGCAAATTAAAACAACTCTGAGGTACCACCCTTCACACCTTTCAGATTGACTAATACAGAAAAGGAAAAGGACAGAAAAGGAAAATGATAAATGTTGGCGGGGATGTGGGAAAATTGGGACATTAATGCTCTGCTGGAGTTGTGAAATGATCCAAACATGCTATAGAGCAATTTGGAACTATACTCCTAGTGTTATGAAACTCTGCATACCCCCCACATCCAGCAATACCACTAATAGATCTGTATCCTAGAGACTAAAAATAAAGGAAAAGGGCCTATATGTACACAAATATTTATAGTAACTTTTTGTGGTAGCAAAGAATGGGAAAATGAGGGGCTATCCATCAACTGGGGCATGGTTGAACAAATTATGGTATATGATTATAATGAATAACTATAGTACTATAAAATGAAAAGAAAGATGCTTTCAAAAAAACTTGGAAAGACCTACATGAACTGATGCAGAGTGAAGTGAGCAGAACCTTTGTACACAGTAACAGCAATACTGTCCCCAATGATAAACTGTGAATGACTTAGCTAGTCTTAGCAATACAACAATTCAAGACAATCCCCAACGACTCATGATGAAAAATGCCATCTGACTCCAAAGCAAAAACTAATGGAGTCTGAATACAGATGGAAACATATATTTCACTTTATTAATTTTTTTTTGGTTCATATTCTCTTCCACAAAATGACTAATATGGGAAAATGTCTTACATTATTATACATGTAAAATTTGTATCAGATTGTTTGCCATCTCAGAGAGAGGAAAAGGGAGAGAGAAAGGGAGAGAGAGGATTTGGCTCAAAAAAAAAATTTTAAGGGAAAAAAGCCCCAAAGGTTAAAAGTTATTTTTATATGTAATTGAGGAGAAAAATATAATATTAAAAAGTACTATAGCAACTTATTCCACCTCAGAAGCAGTCAATCAGATCTCCAAAGTTTACATCACTGCTATTTTTTTTTAATGTAAACAGTTCAATTTTGTAGCTCAAAGGGGGAATAACATCACTCAGATATAGAAATATATTTTACCCTATAGGGAAGTAATAAGGGAAAGGGATAGGGACAGTGGGGAGCAGAAAGGAAGATAGACTGGTGGTCGGAAACAAAACATTTCAGAGGGACAGGATAGAGGGAGAGAAAGAAGGATAAATGGGAAAAAATAAGATGAAGAAAAAACACAGCAATTATAAACTATGAAAATTTTTACAGCAAGTCTCTCTAACTAAATATTCTGTTAAAAATTTAATAAAACATTATTAAAATTAAATTTTAGTTTAATATAAAATAATATAATATAAAAATTTAAATTTAAATTTAAAAAAATTAAGTCCATAAAAGCAGGTCAAGTTGAAAAATTACAAATCTATCAGTCCTGTGTTCTAATCAATCTTGTGTACTCCATATCCTAATAAGAGGGGGGGGGGGGGGGGGGGAGAAAGAAGAGAAGAAATTCTTTTGTTTCCTGACTACCAAGTAGGGAGACTGGTCTTCAGAAAAACAAACTACACTGCCATCTCCTTTCTTTTTCTTTTTTTTAATTGTCATCTCTTTTTCAGCTTGTTATTCTCTACTCCTTAACTCTTAGCTCACAATTCCTTAATTGTGTCCACAGAATAGTGGGGAGAAGAAACTATATTATAATCAACTTGGTAGGGATTTTTTTGGTTGAAATTTGAAAACAAAAAGTAACATAGTGTAGTAGAAAGAGTGCTGGATTTGGAGTCACAAGGCCCTGAATGTGAATCCTAATTCTGTTATGGATTAATCTGTCTGACCTTAAACAAGTTACTACCTCTATCTCTGGGCCTATTTCCTCCTCCATAAAATGAGGGAGTTTTAATAGCTACTTAAGACTATTGTCCAGCTCTGCGTGATTACAGTCTTCTTGTCCTCAAAATCATTTCACTGCTCAAGGTGTCACTGAAATAGTACAATTCAGTTTTAAAGTTTTAAAGCTAAATTATTGTGAGATATTGGCACAAAAGTGATCTCCAGCTGAGATAGTCAATCCATGTAAAATCATTAAATGCTCTTAAACTCTTTTTTTAAAGCACCCTGGAAACCCTGGGGGGAAAGAAGGAAGAAAGGTACTAATACTTACCTTCCAAACTCTCCTGGGCATCAGGAGAGAGGCATCCATGATGGAGCTGGTCATGAAGAAATTGGATGATGGAATAAGCAAGGCGTTTCTTGTCCTCCATCTTTAAGGCTCTGAAGGGGGGATCTTGTGATTTTCAAGATCTGTGAATTAGATTAAATTGTAAAACTATTAATGAAAAAAATGATGAGATTGCTAAAACTCTTGCATGTTCTCTTTCATTTCTGGTTGTGAATTTCAAAACTACTCCACCCTGTTCAGACTATTCTTTGGAGGATGGGATTTAGCTATTTCCTGATCAATGACAATGGAGATACTTGGAATAACAGAATCAGGTCTTGGAAACTGCAATCTCCACCCTACTCAGGTAGAGATTAGGAAGAGCTGCAACAAAAAGCTCAAGATTTAATTATTTGAGAATATGGCCCTCAACAGACATGTGCAAAAAAGGACAGACCTCTGGGCAGTCCTAGGTCAAGCTAGAGCCACCATTGGCACTTGTGAGGCACAAGAAGTGAGGCAGGGAACCGCCTCTGGAACTTGCTCACTTCCTGTGGACAGGATGAGAGGCTGTTCCTTCAAGGAGCTTGAGCAGAGAGGAGGCCCACAGACAGCTTCTTTCAGATAGGTCACGTGAGTCAAGGACTGATTCCCTTCTTTACCTTGGCCTTTCAGGCCTAAAAACTCCCTCTGACTCTATCAGAAGCTTGAGTTAACCTCTTTCCCTTTCTTCCTCTCTCCTTCTCTCCCTCTCCCTTTTCTTACTCCCGTTGTGATTAAACCACCATAAACTCCATTCTAACTTGAGTGTTTCATTTAGGGAATTACATAGCTGATTTCCCTGGCAACCATAAATTAATATTTTAACAACCTTTAAAGGTGATTTTCACCACAACATGGTATATTCTCTGGCATGTTTCAGAGAAGTGGCACATACCTTAATCTAAACTAAGATTTCTGAAAAAAATTGAGATATAGCTTCAAAATTAAAAACTTCAAAATCTCTTTCTTCAAAGTGTCAAGGAAAATTCTCAGCCACAGGTCTATCACTACTAACAATGGTCACTCTCATATCCCTTCTGTACTGATGACATAAACTGGCACATACAATATACATATAGAATAGGTGGGAAACTTTTAGGACAAGGGCTATTTTTATTTTTCTTCCAGCATTTAGCACATAGTAGGTACTTAAAAAATGCTCATCAGATTCTCTGACATCTTTTTCAAAGGGCACAGGAAGGTAGGTGATATACAGTGGATAGAGAGCAACTGTGCTAGCAGTTAGGAAGAGCAGAGTTCAAATCCTGCATCAGGCAGTAACTGTATAATCCTGGATAAGAACTATAAAATAAATGGGGGTTTTAGCTATTTAGTATCTGCTTTGCAGGGTTGTTGAGAAGATTAAATGAGAAAATATTTGAAAAGCACTTAACCCAGGCGGCCAAGTGGCTCAGTGGATACAACAAGGCCTGAAGATGGTAGGTCCTAGATTCAAATCTGACCTAGCTGGGTGACATTGAGCAAATTACTCAAGCCCCATTGCCTAGCTCTAATCAGTCTTCTACTTTGGACAGAAGATACTAGTTTAAAAAAGAAAAAAAGAAAAGCATTTAGCACAGTGTCTGGCACATAGCAGGAGCTGATCACTGGTTTTCCCCCTTCCTTTATGAAGCCTCATCTACCTCTTAGCCACTAAGTTTGAGGAATCCTGGACCATCTTTTACAGTCATGATTTCATTGGCTCTCACAGGCTCAAATATTACTTCCCCCACCCCCTTCCAAACCCTTACCATTCCATCTTAGAATCATTACTGTGTATTGGTTCCAAGACAGAAGAGTAGTAAAGCCTCTATAGGGGTTAAGTGATTTGCCCAGTCGTAACTAAGAAGTGAATGAGACCCAATTTTAACCCAGGGCCTTCTATCTCTAGGCCTAGTTCTTAATCCACTGGACCATCTAGCTGCCTCCCAAATATTATTTCCATGCAAGTGACTGATTCCCAAATCTATATTCCTAGCAATAGTCTTACTCTTGACTCCAGTCCTGCATTTCCAACTGCTTCCTAGACATCTCTACTTAGACATTATCAGCATTTTAAAAATACAATAAATGATCTTCCTCATTCAAATCTTCCAATTTCTCTTCAAATAGATGTTCACCACCATTATGTCCTTGAATCAAGCTCTTAATTCAGGTATCTTTTGACTTCTTCCTTTCTCTCACACCCATAAACAATCAGTTGCTAAGTCTTAGGGTTTCTAATTCTAACATCCAACAGTGCTGGCATCTTTCATCTTACCACCCATATGACTATCCCCAACACTTCTAACTTGAGCTATTCTAATAGTTTCCTTAATGTTCTCCATAACTCCAGGTTCTACCCTCTCCATAATCCATCTTTCAGAGAGAGTTGTCACAATAATCTTAACACACAGTCCTGACCATGATGTGTCTATCTTCAGCAACTCTGCACTACATATAGGATAAAATATAAATTTCTTAATTTCCTATTTAAGGCTCTTGATAGTCTGAGCCCAACCTACTTTCCTAGACTTACTTCATGTTACTGTCCTTTAAAAAGTCTATACTCTAGGGGGCAACTGGATAGCTCAGTGGATTGAGAGCCAGGCCTAGAGACAGGAGGGCCCAGGTTCAAATCTGGCCTCAGACACTTCCTAACTGTGTGACCCTGGGCAAGTCACTTAATTCCCGTTGCTTAGCCCTTACCACTCATCTGCCTTGGAACCAATACACTGTATTAATTTTAAGGTGGAAGGTAAGGGTTAAAAAAAAAAGACTATTCCAGTTCAGCAACTGACTAGGTCCTAGGAACTGAACATCTTTTTTTTTTTTAAGCATTTTAAATTTTATTTTCCCCCAATTACATATAAAGTTTCAACATTTTTCAAAGACTATTGAGTCCCGAATTTTCTCCCTCCCTCTCTACCACCCCACTTGAGATGGTAAGCAATCTCATATGGATTTTTATGTTATCCCTTCTCTGTGTCCATTCATACAAGCCATCCCTGGAACCTAAAGAATACTATAACCTCATTTCCACTTCCCAAAATCTTTAACTTCAAAAGTTGACTTAGATATCACTTTGTGATGCCTTCCCTGAGTCTCCCAGTTAAGTCTGCTCTCTTCTACTTAATTATCTTTTATTTAATTCTCAATTTATACATTGTTTCTACCAGATTATAAATTCCTTAAAAGCAGACTCTTGGTTTTTTTGTCTTGTACGTAGGTTTAACAGTGGCTTGTACTTGTACATATTAAGAACTTAACAGTCACCTATCAAATTGAATGAATAGTTGCTTACATTCATACAGTGCTCTGTAAACAAAACGATGCTATGTGGTGGGAAAGAAGGAACTGTAATATCCTTTACAGATGGGAAAATGGAAGACCCCACAGAGGTTAAGCAACACCAGCAGTAAGTTAAAAAGCTGGGCCAAGTACCTGGACTCTTAATATATTGGATAGATCACCATGGGCTAAGTGGATATCAGGAAACCTAAATTTTAGTAAAGGGGTTTTTTGCCATTACCAGTTTAATTTGGAACAAGTCACTTTACCTCAATATCCTTATAGAAAGGGGGGAATATTATAGAAGAACTAGATGATCTCCTAAATTCCCTTCTAGCTCTGAAATTCTATACATTAAGTCCAGTGCTTTCTGTACTATAATAGGATGCTTAGTAGTATTTCTTCAGGGGTAATTATGATGCGTGAAAAAGAAAAAAAAAACAACCACCACCACTGAATTTAGAGTCAAAAGACTTGGAAGCAAATCCTAGCTCTTGTACTATACCAGGTATGTAATCATGGGTAAATCATTTAAATCCCCTAAACTGAGGGAGGTTAATCTTCACAACAATCCTGGGAGGGGGATGCTTCTATGATCCCCTTTTTATAAACTAGGCTACACATAACTAAAAAGAAACGGAGGCCAAATTTGAATTCAAATCTTCCTGGCTCCAGGGCTTCTATCTATTTGTATTTTGTGCCACCATATTACCCACATATTAGGGTGAGTATATCAAATAAAGCATTATGTAAACTATAAAGTGCTATATAATAGTTATTACTCTTAGTATTTTATTCCTCTGAATAAAAATATGCTTTCTGAAAGACAACTTTAGTCTGTTCTGTGGAATCTGTGTTCAACAAGACAATTCCTGCATTTCTCCGGGAACTCTACAAACTACTTGCTGATACTAAAAGGGGAACGTATTATAATCTGAGACTAAGATTAGGAAATGGCTAAAAAAAATAGTGTTAGTACAGGAATATAATGGAATATTACTGCCCTTTAAAGAAAGGTCAAATATGATGAACAAAGAGGGAAAGATCTAAGTTGATGAAGAATGAAGCTGAGAAAAGAAAACAATATACAGAGTGGCTGATACAATAATGCAAACAGAGACTACCAAAAAAATGTTGCAAAATTACAAAGGACAAGGATGGCTTGGAAGAGATAAAATACTCCCATCTCATCCTTTGCAAAGGTGAGAGGGTACATAAGCATGGTGCATTACAAATATTTTCAGACTTTTTCAATGTATTGGTCAATTTTGTTGATTTCCCCCCCTTTTTGTTTTAAAAAACTGTATTTGTAATATGGAAAGAGGAGGGAGTTACTCATGGAAATGCTGGGGATATATAAAAAAAAAGACTTCGATAAAAACTTATTTTTAAAAAACTGAAGACTAAATTTTATTAAGCCATATTAATATCTTTTTTTTTTTTTTAAGAAGTAGAGGCAGAGGGGGCAGCTGGGTAACTCAGTGGATTGAGCTAGGCCTAGAGATGGGAGGTCCTAGGTTCAAATCTGGCCTTCAGCCACTTCCCAGCCGTGTGACCCTGGGCAAGTCACTTGACCCCCATTGCCTAGCCCTTACCACTCTTCTGCCTTGGAGCTAATACACAGTATTGACTCCAAGACAGAAGGTAAGGGTTTAAAAAAAGTAGAGGCAGAGTAGAAACTACAGAACTTGAAATTCACAAGGTACCTGGGATCAAATCCTGCTTTTGATATATGCTAGTTGTGTGACCATGCGCAAGTCACAAATTTTGATGAAGCTCAGTTTCCTAATCTGGAAAATGGGAATAACAACAGTCACAGTACCTATCTTACAGGGATGAGGTATAGAAAATACTTTTCTACCCTTCTTGCAGCACTATATAAATGCTAGCTATTGTTTTGTAAAAGCTTGTCTTACCAAATAGAAGGAATTTTGTACATTTCCTAATCATTTAATCCTTTGGTTGCCTAGCCCTTGCTGCTCTTCTTTTTTAGAATTAACAAAGAAAGTAATGGGTTTTTGTTTGTTTTTTTTTAAGCTGACACCAGCAGAATCTCATCTATACTGTGTCAAAGCTTCTATTCAAGCTGCCAAAGCAGCACTGGGCCATTTGGTACTTCAAGCAGGGGAGGCTGCATGAGGAATTGCATCATCTTTAACACTATTACAGCACTAAGTAGAAGAAAGGTAAGTAAGACCCATTGTAGTTTAGTGAGCAGTGGTAGCTGGGAAAAGTTTAATTCAACTCAATTTATACATGTATAAAATTCTTACTAGATGAAAGATACTGTGCTAGCAATGGGAAATACAAAGGCAAAAATGAAAAATTTCCTCAAGGAATTTATATTCTACTGGGCAAAGATATCAGCACACACAATAATATAAGATAGGGGATGAAAGAGACAAAGGAAAGATTAGGTAAAAATGTTCTGGAAATATCTGAGGGAGAGAAAAAAAAGAGTTAAATTTGGTAATGCTTAGTGAAGGACCCCTACTGCATCCAAATAAAGTTCAAATTCTCTTGGCAGTTTTTTAAGTACCCTCTACACAAAGTAAGGATCCTCATCTTTTTCCAGCCTAAAAGCTTATTGAGTCCTTATCGGAGCAAATGAATTATTCTTTGTTGCTGTTTGTGTCCAAATCTTCCTGATTCCACAGACATAGCAAACCAGGTCCTTCTATCCTCCATTATGTCCCAAGTCTGTACAAGCTTATATTCATTATGTGATCAAAGCATATATAAGCTTCAGTTTCAGTATTTATCCCTCCAATGAGTAGTAAGAATTGAGTTCTTTAAGTATTTACTAATATCTCCTTGCTGACTACCACTCTCAAAAGTCTTCAAAAGCATAGATTCTGCTGTGCCCAGCTTTCCTTAAAGCCATAATTACTACTGGAAAAACATAGGTTTGACTATGTGGACCTTTGTCAGCAAAATGATGTCTCTTTTTTTTTTAAATTATGTTGCCCAGGTTTGCCATAGCTTTCATTCCAAGGAGCTCTATATGGCTGAGGTCACTGTCTGCAGAGATCTTTGGGTTCAGCAATAGAAAATTTGACACTACTTCCATTTCTTCTCCCTCTATTTGCCAGGAAGTGATGGGACCAATTGCCATGAGCTTGGTTGTTTTTAACTTTAAGCTTCAAACCTTCTTTTACACTCTTCTCTTTCACTTTTGTCAGAGGCTTCTTAATTTTTCAATTTCTGCCATCAGAGTTGACACCATTAGAGTAGATTCACTCTTGTGATAAAACCTTTTCATCCTTTATCACACTCTGTATGTCTGAGATTATTGATATTTCTCCTGGTGACCATAATTCCACTTTTGGATTTATCCAGCCCAGCATTTCATGTTTTTGCATGAAAGTTAAATAAATATTAGGTGAAAATTTATACAGTATTGGCATACTCCCTTTTCCCAATCTTAAGACAATCAGTTGTCCCATGTTTGATTCTAACTGTTGCTTCTTGGGCCGCATATAGGAAGTACAATAATCCGGTATTCCCATCACTTTGAGGACTTGCCTCATTTTGTTGTGATCCACAGTCAAGTTTTAGTGTCAGCAGAAGTACATTATTTTTCTGGAATTCCCTGGCTTTCTGTGTAATCCAGTAAATGGTGGCAATTTGGTCTCCAGTTCCTTTGCCTATTTTGAATATCAGACTATACTTCTGATAATTCTTGGTTCATATACTGCAGAAGCCGAGCCTGCAGAATTTTAACCATAACCTTGCTGGTATGTGAATGAATGTAATTGTTCAGTAATTTGAACATTCTTTGGCACTGCCCTTCTTTAGGATTGGGACATAAGCTTATCTTTTCCAATGTCTGGCCACTATTGAGTTTTCCAAATTTGCTGGCCTACTGAATGTAGCACTTTAACAACATCTAGGAATTTTAAATACCTTAGCTGGAATTTCATTACCTCTACTAGCCCTTGTTAATTTCCTAAGGTCCACCACTTGACTTCTTTTTCAGGGATGTATGACTCTAGGTCAGTAATCACATCATCAGGGTTAGTGGTGATGATTGTTCTTGTATAGTTTTCTATATTTTTGCCATCTCTTTTTAAATCTCTTCTACTTCTGTTAAGGAATCATTCTACTTCCCCCTAATCAATTCACTCTCCCATTCCCCAAAAGAGTTCATTTCTCTTCAAGCATCCCACAGCCCTCCATCCTCTCTACTGAGCATCTCAACTTATACTTTACCAAAAAACTGAAGCCATTCGCAAGAGCTGTATCTTTTCCAAACTCTTCTCACATTAGTCAGAAATCTTCCCCTCATATCTCTATATTCACTGAGGTCTGAAATAGAGATAGTCCTTCCCCTTGCCATGACCAACCCTTTTACATAAACATTTGATTTCATTTTCCAGCATACTGAACCACCATTATCCCTACTCTCATCTTCAATCTCTCCATATGGCTCTTTCCTGGCTGCCTACCAAACAAGCCTCATTTTTCAAAATGTTCTTCTTAAGCTAACATCTCATCTCTCTCTTCCCCTTCTCACCTAAAACCTTTAAGAAAATCATAAACACTAAATACTTACTCTTCTAAATCATCTACAACTTGGCTTCTGGTTTTATTCAACTGAAATTGCTCTTTCTAAAGTTACTAATAATCATTTTAATCTTTTTTAAACTCAACTTCCATCTTAGAATCAATACTATATTGGTTCCAAGGTAGAAGAGCTGTAAAGGCAAGGCAATGGGGGTTAAATGAGTTGCCCCAGGGTCATACAGCTATGAAGTGTCTAAGGCCAGACTTGAACCCAGGACCATCTGGCTGAGTACCTAGCTTCCCCCTTTACAAAGTTACTAATTGATCTCTTAAATGACAAGTAGTCTATTCTCAATCCTCACCTTTTAACTTTCTGTAACATGACACTGCTCATCACCCTCTTTTCCTAGATACTAGCTGCTCTCTCCTACTTCTTTTCCTATCTGTCTGACCACTGCTCAGGCTCCTCTGCAGTATTTTCATTCTGGTCATTCCCATAATCCAAAGTGTCACCCAAAGATCTGTCCCAGGTCACCTTCTCTTCTCTCTCCAAACTATTTCCCTTGGTGATCTCTCATCAGTGTCCATGGATTCATTTATTATCTATGCAGATATCTAATATAATATGTAAATGCAGATATTCCCCTGATTCATGTATCTAACCGTAAACTTTCTCATAAGATTAAATCTCACATCAACTGCTTCTGGATATCTTGAACTGAATGTCCCAAAGGTATCTTCAAATGAAATATGACTAAAATTGAACTCTTAAGATCTTTTCCCAAAAATCATCTCTTCTTCCCAACTCTCCTATTACTGTAGAGTATACTTCTCCTAATCACTCATGCTCACAACCTCAGTCATCCCCCATTCCTCTCTCACATTCACTCCACATAGCCAACATATGTTCACAAGTTTTGTTTCTGGCTTGCCATCTCCTATAAGTCCCCTTCTCTCAACTCACATAGCCACCACCTTGTACCACTTATCTCACACTAAGATCCAAGCAATAACCTTCTGACTGACCTCAAGTCTCTTCCTACTTCAATCTGTCTTCCCACTAAACTTCTAAAAATTTCCTAAAACACAGCTCTTATGTTACCACCCCACCAACTTGATAAATTCCAATGGTTCCCTATCACCTTGAAGATCAAATTTTAAATCCTCCATCTATTTAAAGCTCTTTATAACCTATTTCCTGTCTATTTTCAATATTCTTACTTTACTTTCCCTTTCAAATACTCTATGATCCCACTGCAAAGGCCTTCTTGCTATTCTTCACACATGATACTCCAGCTCCTATCTGTCTTTTCATTGGGGCTGCCCCTCACATCTGGGATTATTAATCCCCCATCACACTTCCACCTCTAACTTTCCTTTACTTCCTTCAAATCCTACCTTGTACAAGTGCGCCTTTTATCCTGTCCCATTAACTCCTAAATAATTAATGCTTTCTGCTGAAATTACTTCCCATCTGCTCTGTATATATCTTTACATGTACCTATTTGCATGTTGTCTTCCTCATTAGAATGTAAGCTCCTTAATAACTGGGACTATTTTTAACCTTTCTTTGAATCCTAGCACTCAGAACAGTTCCTGATACACAGTAAACACTAAATACTTTTTTATTAATATTGAACATTCTCTGCTCCAGACAAACTGGCGGCCTGGCCCCTGTACAGGCCCCTGAGGTCTGCCACCTACATACATTTGCTCTTATATTATCAAATCTTTCTATACCTAGCTCAAATGCCTTCTATTTTCTGTTTCCTCCCATCAAAAATGAGAGGGTTCTCATTGGACTTTGCATAGAGCATTTAATTCTCATTCGTGTAACATGTTCTTTATTACATTATAGGCTCATGAGATCAGAGTTCTAGAGCAGGAAGGGATGTTAAAGGCTCCTCATCTAACAGATGAAGAAAAGATGACTCACAGTGCCAGAAGCAGGATTTGGACTTCAAAACTCCAGAATCAGCATTCCATACACACAATACTGATTTATGTTTGTGTATGTGTTGCATCACTAATACCAATTCTACTGAGGGGAAGAACCATGCCATGTTTAATCCTGGTCTTTCCCATAGCGCCTGGCCCTCAGAATGCCGAATTAAATAAATGTACGCTCCCCCCCCCCCAACAAACAAACAAAAAACCTCTGGATTTTGGTCAATTGTATGCCTTATTTACTGTATTAATTATTAAATATCAATACCCAATATAATGACTTGTGAAGAATAGACAGTAATGTTTAATGAATAATGCATTTTAATATATATTCAGAATGCATAGGAAACAAACCCTAAGTATTATGAGGGCAAGAACTACTGTATTTTATTCATTTGCATAGCAGTCCCTATCCCCTTCAGGTCTAATAAAGTATTTGTACATGGCAGATATCCAGTGCTGTAGAAAAGAAATTAGGATGGTTTAATGGATGGCAAGAATATTGGACAAGGAATCAGAAGACCTGGGTAGGTAGATATGGTACTGGGTCCACACATACACCCTGGAACTTCCCTCCTCCCTTGGATTTCTCCCATTGCACGTATATTCTTATCCTCTTCTCTACAGCCCCTTCTGATTGGCAGATTCCTCTCTGGACCTCCATTTTAAGGAAAGTACTCAAGCCAAACAGCTACTTCTTTATTACTCTCTAGACTCCACTTTTGACTCTGGACTTTAATAGGCCACAGAAGATAGCTTAGGTTACAAGTTTTCTCTGCCCCATACCTTTTCACACTGAAAAATCTACGCAGCCCCAACAGCTATTTCCTCTGATTGACTGGTTTTTCTCAGTACTGTACTTCTATTTTGGCAAAACCACCTAAGGCCAGTCACCACACTTCATTCCTCTCCAAGCACCAATCCTGACTCTCTGATCTTCCTTTACCATTCATTCCCCCTTTCCCTTTCTTTTCCCTCTATCACTCCACTAACCCCTTTACAGCATCCTTTTTTTTTGGAGGGGAGAGGTGGAATTATCTTTCTTTCTGCTTATATTTGCTTTTCCAAAGCTTGGCCATAATGCTCAACACATGGGAAGCATTCAATAAATGTTTCTTGACTTAAAATATTAGCTGTGTGATCCTAAGAATCAACTGGTTAATTCTATCTATAGGGTCTCATTTATGTACTAGAAAGAGCACTAGCTTTGGAGGAGAATAAGCTGGTTCTCAGTTTTCCAAATTATTAAAGAAGAGATTGGACTTTTTCTCTAAGGTCTCTTCTAGTCCTAGATGCTATGATCGAAATAACTCTAATATAATAGCCTATGAGTTTATGACTAAATACTTCTTAATTGGTTGAATCAGATGAAGATGAATAACTTGGAAGAAAAAATGGAAAAAATATTTTTCTAGTCAGTAAAGAGTTTGGAGCCCCCTTGACTATAAGATATTATTGGTCCATCTTTGAGAGGTTAGTCAGCATCCTGCACAAAACAATTTTATCCACTTCCTTTGGAAGGGATCCAAATAGAAGTTTAATGGCCTCATTCATGCTCACTTCAGATGATGCCTTACTAACAACATGTAGTAAGCTAAGGGAATGGAGGAAAGAAGATGATTCACTGAAGGTAGGAAAGAGTATGAAGACACTATACAAATTAGGAGACTTGGAACTGAGTCCCCATTTCTGTTATTAGTTAAGATTGGTCACCTTCTACTTCTGGACTGCTGTTTCCACCTTTGTAAAAGAATGTGTGTGTGTATGTGTGTGGGGGGGGTATTCGGAACTCCCTTCAGACACTACAGTATCTAATCTGTTCTATACTTAAATAAACATCTCTTCCATGTCATTTGTAAAAGATCATCCACATTCCTAAAACGTGGTCCACTCAGCATGCTATCTTCAAGGTAGTCTGCACAGTGAATTGTGTTGGACTCAGGAGTCAGAAAGACCTGGATCTGAATTCCAACTCTGATATTTACAGACTGCATGACTTCTCTGACCCTCATTTTCTTCATCTATAAAATGGGAATTAAAAAGGCCACTAAATCCATTTAATTGTCACAACTAATCCTGGTCCCTGAGAATAGATGATGGAATATGACTCCCTCTCTCCAGAGTCAAATAGAAGACTCTAGGTGAAAAATGTTATCTATAGTTTCTGATGTGGTCAATGAGTCACTAGTCTTTGCTTAACTAGTTTTCATTATTAGAAGAAAGGGCTCAGGGGCAGCTAGGTGGCTCAGTGGATTGAGAGCCAGGCCCAAAGATGGGAGATCCTGGGTTCAAATGTGAACTCAGACACTTCCAAGCTGTGTCACCCTGGACAAGTCACTTCCATTGCCTAGTCCTTACCACTCCTCTGCCTTAGAACCAATACACAATATTGATTCTAAGATGGAAGGTAAGGTTTTAAAAAAATGTTTTTTAAAGAAGAAAGAGGGTTTAAAGACAAGGATAGTATACTGGGAAATAGCTATCCCATAAAAACAAAAGGTATGATTAAACTTCTGTTAATGGAGAGAATATCAGTACCTACACCACAGGATTGTTGTGGTGGTTCAATTGAGATGTGAAAAGCATCTTTTTGAAACTTTAAAAAGAGTGATGCTTCAATTACTATTATTAAGAATTCTGTTTTGTTCTAATCTTCTAGATATAATATTTTATCTTATTCTGAATCAAAAGTCTCCAATTCTTTTCCTGAGAGTGATGTGCCTGAGGGCTCTAATGACTTAAGATAGGGGTGGGATGTTGGTTAGTAACATTTTGGCAGCTTAGTTATGGAAAAACCTCCTTAGGCCCATCAAAAAGATCCTAGCTACTCTTATTTCTACATGAGAATCAAACAGGTTTCCATTTGGTTTCCCAATTCAAAAAAAGTACATTTGAAGATGGCAAGAACTCTGCACTGAAGACTGCCAGTGACAGCTAAAAAAAAAATCAGGAAAGGAAAAAAATCTATAAAAAGAAGATGAACTAAAAAAAGCATAGAATCCAGGAAACATAGTTTGGGGGCAAAAAGCCTTATACATCTTAAAAGCTCCTGAGAACATAATATTTGATTCTGTACAGCAATTGGTAATTATGATAAAACTGGAAGTACAAGAAAAGGTTTGACTATGTTCAACATACTTCAAGAAAGTAGGAAGAAAAAAAATTTTTGCATCAAATCTCTCTAATAAAGGTCAGATATCCAATACATAAAGAATGAACACAAACATGTATTTTTCCCAATGAAGAGGTCAATGGATATCAACAAATGGTTCTCTAGCATTTACCAAATGTTTGACATATAGTAGGCATTTAGTAAATATTTACTAATTAAAAAGATTAATTTACACTATTAGCAACCATATAAAAGATTGCTCCAAATCTCGAATAACTCACACCCAACAAACTGGCAAGAAATGAAAAAAGACTCAAAATAGAAAATACTGGAGAAGTTTTGGAAAGAGCACTCTAATACCCTATTCGTGGAACTGTGATTTGATTCAGGAAAATTACTAATCTATAAAAAAGGCAACTTCTTTTCTTTGTATAACTGTACCTGAAGCTAAAAATGTCTTCTATCATTTCTATAAATTTTAGAATAAGTTCTAGAAAACAATTTGGAATTATGTTAGGAAAATGACTAAAGGGGGCAGCTGGGTGGCTCAGTAGATTGAGAGCCAGGCCTAGAGATGGGAGGTCCTAGGTTCAAATCTGGCCTCAGACACTTCCCAGCTGTGTGACCCTGGGCAATTCTCTTAACCCCCATTGCCTAGTCCTTACCACTCTTCTGCCCTGGAGTCAATATACAGTATTGACTCCAAGATGGAAGGTAAGGGTTTTAAAAAAGAAAATGACTAAAAAAGAGGATCATACTAAGAAGACAAAAAAGAATAAAGGCCTCAATAACCAAAATATTTAGAGCAACTCTTTTTGTTGTAGCAAAGAACTGGAAATAAGTAAATCAATTAGGGAAGAGTTAAATTGTGGTACATTAATGCAATGTGGTAAAAAAAAAATTAAATGATGAATACAGAGAAGCCTGGGAAGATAACTCAGACTGAGGCAAAGTAAGCAGAACCAGGAAAGCTATAACACAATGACTCCAACCAAGATAGAAAGAAAACAAAACGAAATGAAATGATATGAAATTATAACAACTAAATTATAGCAACTAAACTAAACTGGTCTCAAGGAAGAGATATGAAAATGCATCACCTACCCTTTTCTTTGTATTTAAGAACTACAGGTATGAAATACTGCACGTCAGACTTGGCTGTTAGCTTTGTTCAGTGTTTTCTTCTATTTTAGTTTTTCTTATAAGGTATGGTCATCTGGGAAGGGGGCGAGATATATTGGAAAATGGAGTTGATTTTTTTTAAAGTTAGTAATAAAATACATATATATAACAGCAGAAAATGAGCAATAAATATTTTTACCAAAAATGATGAAAATAAAGCATTTTAGCTTTTTTTTTTTTAAAGCACTTTAAAGGGGTATTGTTGAACACTTTTTGTGTCTAACCCTGAGCTTTTGTGGTCCATGGAAATGGAGCCCAAAAGATGGAAATACTACCAACAGGGCCAGTGCCAGACTATACATTCAAGGTCAGAGGCTAGCTAAGTCTGGAGAGGCATGATACCAGAAGGGATTTTTTTGGTCAATAAAAGTCATGAAATCAACTAATCTACCCAATTTACCTCACACATTCAACTATTTGCATGCTGCCTCCCCTTTAGACTGGGAGTATCCCCAGTGCTTGGTACAGTGCCTGGCACATAACAAGTGTTTGATACATGTTTGCTCACTTACAAATGAGTGGAAAGGTTACAATCTATGTTGGAAAAAAAGAAAAACATATTGATGAAATCATAATCTTTTGAAGTAAGTAGAACTTAAAGGATATTTCAATTACCTGGAAACTTCACTTAGGTATCTTTACATTACCTTACTCTTTGACCATGAGGGATAAATGAGATATAAGTAGATATATCTACACAAATTTGTGCACAACCTACAATATGAGATTGTAAAGGAATTAAGTTTGAACCTTCGCTCTATTTACTACCTGGACACCTTTAGGCAAGTGACTTGACTCCACTGAGTCTTGTTTTTTGATCTATAAAATAAGGGTGTCAGATAATCTCTGAGGTTTTTTTCAGCTTTAAATCTTGTGATTTTCACAGGAAGGTTCTATAGAAATATAAGATGATACTGTTCTAACTGAAATGAACTGCCACTGAGTATAGAAGGCTAATGACATGATACCATGCCCTGCTGAATCAGATGTTTAACTATGTAAAGGCAAGTCATGACCCATTTACAAATTTTTTTTTAATTCTGCTTTCGTCAAGAGTTAGTTAAAAAAGAAAAAAAAGAAGTGCTGCCATTGGTGGGGGAAGGGAAGGGCATCTATCAGGGTCTGGAATGAATGGGTAAAAAAAGAAATCCTGGGTTCAAATTTGGCCTCAAACAATTTCTAGCTCATGACAGAGGAGACTCTAAACAAACACTCTAATGAAAATACTAACAACATGGCAATGGGTTCGAATCAAGAACACATGTGATACCCAGTGGAATCATGTGTCGGCTATGGGGGGGGAGGAAAAGAAAATGATCTTTGTCTTTAAAGAATAATGCTTGGAAATGATCAAATAAAATATTATTTAAAAAACAAACAAACAATTCCTAGCTGTATGACTCTGGGCAAGTCACTTAAATTTAAGTAATTTAAAAGTTATTGCCCAGGCCTTACCACTCTTCTGCTTTGGAACCAATATACAGTATTGATTCTAAGATAGAAGGTAAGGGTTTAAAAAACAAACAAAAAAAGTTCCAATAATGATGAACAAAGCCTATAGTTTCAGCTCATTCAGGTGTGGAGTTTTCTGTTCCTTATTTTTATACAACTGCCAAAATGGTCCTCCTAACTTCACAAATCTGAGCACAACACTCTTCACACCAAAAACCTGAAGATTCCCACTGTTTACAAAAGAAAACACACACCCTTACTCTGTTCAAACAAGGTTCTACAAACTTTTTTCTAGCCAAATTAAACTGCAAGCCATCCTCCATTTGTCATCTTGTCTCCAGCCACTACATTTGCTTCTTCCATCCCCTATATCTGAAATGGCCTCTCTATATATTTTGCCCCCTGGTCAAAGATTCTCCCCTTTAAGTTCCAACGTAAGAGGTGACTTCCTTCGGAAGCCTTTCCTTTAACACTCCTGGCAGTTATTTCTCCTATAAAATTGCTTAAGATTTTCTACCTAGATCATGATATATATTGTTTTGATTGCTTTATTTTCTAATTTGGGTCATAATTAAATTTATTAACAATAATTGTTAAATTTATAAGAAGTTCCTAAAGGATGGAAGCTGTATCATCTGAAGAAATATCATCAGTGCTTAATAAATGCTCCTTGAATCAAGAGTGGGTACAAATATATGCTGCTTATAAACACAGCTTAAGCTATAGCTCTAAGAGGTACAAACTCTAGTGTAGCCCTGTGATAAGAACACTGAACTTACTTAAAAGTTGGATGACTGGATCGTCTATTAGCTCTGTCTCTGATACAAGCTACGTGATGGCAGGCTGAGCCTCAAGTCTCCCTACTTGGTGAAATGAAGATAATACTTGCACCTCCAAGCCAGCAAGGTGTTATAGGATGTATTGAGACATAACTGTGATAGTGAGAAATTGGAAAAAGAGCCAAAAAAGAAAAAAGCAATTTATTAAAGTGTTTCTTCAACTTCCAATATGCTTATCTGGGGAGGTGTTCCCCAATGTAAAAATATAAAACAACAGTAAATGTTAGAAGAGGAAACTCATGGTACTCGCTCCTCTGAAATGAAAGTAAGAGATACTCATATGGGAGGGGAAAGGGTGGACTGGTGATGGATAGGACCCAAGACTATGTAATTACATCTGTTATTCATCACATGATCCTCAGAGTACTCTCTTCCCTTAAGAGATCAAATCTGCCATTCTAGTTGAGAACTTTACAAAATTATTAATCCTTCAAAACTAATGGAAAATATAAAGTATAAGAAGCATGGCTAGTAAATAGAGTCAGTCTGGCAATCTACAACAAAAGGTCTTATATTGGGGTGAAGGGATGGTGGGGAGGGGGAGTTTATGTGACCTTTTAAAAAATATTTTTATAACCGTATTTTAACATAATTGGTGGTTCTTTTGCAAAATGTCATTCTGAGAAGGGGTCCATGGCTTCACCTGCCAAAGCAGGCTATCAGATAAAACTATGTTAAAAATAAGTTAGAACAAGAAATAGAGATAAACATTTCAAGTGCTAGCCTGGTACCCATGAAAAATTAAAAGACTAGAGGAAGTTCTCCAGCTTACTGGGTGAAGCTTTTATGAAAACAAAACAAAACAAAACACAGTCAAGAATCACACAGAACAAAAAGGCCTAGATTACTTGCAATCTGCAAAGAGACATGCGTTAATATTGGTTAAGTCACAAATCTGTGAACATCAATTATAAGAGATGACAAAGGAGATATACAAAATTATAGTCTTCCTAAAAAGAGAACTCTGGCTTTTTAAATATCAAAGGTGCTGGTCATAACAGATAAATAACTTCTCCCTTGCTCTCTCTAGACCACTAAGCTTATTTATCTTCTAATCTCACTAACATTAGCAGGTTCAATCCAGAAGTAGTTTTTTATTTTATTTTATTTTTTAAACCCTTACCTTCTGTCTTGGAGTCAATACTGTGTATTGGCTCCAAGGCAGAAGAATGGTAAGGGCTAGGCAATGGGGGTCAAGTGACTTGCCCAGGGTTGCACAGGTGGGAAGTGTCTGAGGTCAAATTTGAACTCAGGACCTCCCGTCTCTAGGCCTGGCTCTCAAAACCACTGAGCCACCCAGCTGCCCCCAGAAGTAGTTTTTTAAAAGAGGAATTAATGTTAGTTCCTAGAAAGGCAGTTTAGAGAGGTCATCCAATTCAATTTCCTTTTTTTTACAGATAAGAAAGTTTGAGTGAAGAATTGATTGGTCGAAGGATAATTCCATAAATGAGTGACAGTGGCATGTGAACCATGGTTTCCTCCCTCATTTATACTACAAGACTCATTTCCGTAGGCATGACTCTCTTTGTTGGGTCCTTTAAAGTACAACTTCTATCAGTCAAATTTTTGGCCACTGCTAGTTTAAAAAAAAGGAGGGGGGATTTTTTCAGGGAATGCCCCCAAGCTGTTAACTGTACTTACATGCCCACTGTTTGCCTACATGGCACTATTTCTGTTTACTTTTTTACAGCTCCTCCTACCACATCTAAACTCTTAATCTTCCTCAGTATTAAATCAATGCTCTGCAACTTTCTGCTAGCAGTTTTTAAATGGCTTATTCAGTTCCCATAAAGTCAAACAAGGGAGCTTGGTGTAGACAATCCTGCCAGGAACACACACTAAAAACCAAAGAATTCTTTAGAGCCTGTGAATCTTTTTGTTTCTCTTAACATTTAAAAGCCTTTAACTCAAGAAGATGAAATTTAAGGTTGAGCTAAAATTTTTCAGATAAATTGTCTTTGGAATCATGGAGAACAAAGGGTTTTTAGAGAATTTCTATTTAGCCATCTCAATTTAGAAATGAAGAAACTGAAAAGACTTGTTTATAATCACAGAACCTAGAATATAATTCAAGCCCCCTAAGACCCAGAAGACTTCATACTTTGGAAGGGAGTGAGCTCAAGGATTATTACCCTCTATTTTCCAGATGAGGAAACTAAAGTTTACTTTCCCCTCTTCAGACAGCAGACTCAAAGTCAAATTTCCATATGCTAGCCCCTATTCTTGGGTTCTGTGCATTCATTAGAGTTGTTGCAAAAACTACCACTACTAAGAGGCAGGAAGCAGGAGATAGCAAAGTGGACTGGAGAACTACTAGGGTCACTTGCTATTGGGATGGGGGTCAAGAATTCAAGTCACATGTTCTGGCTCTACTCTGAGGCTCTAAGCTTTACACAATACTGTTGCACAGAGGCAAGAGGCAAGGAGATAGCAAGATAGACTGGAGTCCTACCAGGGTCACCTGCTTTCAGGATGGGGTCTGGGGACAAGAGCTATATTTAGGGTCAGAAGACCTAGGTTCAAATTCTGGTGTGCTCAGTATCAATGTCTATGTGGCCTTAATTTTATCATTTGAAAAATTTAAGTTGGATTCAATCTATAAAGGTTCTAATTCTAAGATACTCCATAATCTTTTAAAAGGCTTTGCAACTTTTAAAATTTTGTTATGACTACACAAGAAGAAAACTTTTTATTCACCATTTACAAAATGGCCAAATGTATGAAAGGATCTGGGATACAACTGATGATTATGGGAAGCATTAGTAAAACTCCTAGAGGAGTTTCAGGCCCTTCTTTTAATTATTCTCTAATAGGTTCAGGACACTGTGATTCTCAACATTCCACATACCTCTGAGTGGATTAAAGGGGAAGGCATGCCAACATTTCTTTTAAATCATACATTGTTATTGTTATAATTTAACTTTTGTCCTTCCCAATATTATCAATACCTAAGAATGGAAATAATTTTTTTTTTATTTCCACAGCAAGATGTAGCGGAAGGAATACTGAATTTATAACCACTGGGTGTGTATGTATAATCCTGGCTCTGAAACTTATTAGCAGGGTGGTCCTCAGCAAATGCCATCACCCTCCCTAGACTTCCAAGTCCTCAATTGCAAAATGAGGGGAATGTACCCATTTTCTTTCTTTTTTAAATCCTTATCTTCTGTCTAAGAATTGATAGTGTATTGGTTTCATAGCAGAAGGGCAGTAAGGACTAGGCAATAGGGGTTAAGTGATTTGCCCAAAGTCACAGAGTTAGAAAGTGTCTGAAGTCACATTTGAACTCAGGACCTCTTATCTCTAGGCTTGGCTCTCAATCCACTGAGCCATAAAGGTTTCTTTCAGGTCTAGATTCTATGATTTGGCCACAGAATGAAGGAATTGGTTGTTCCTTTGTGTCTTGTGGAAAAACCAATGTCTCTCCATTAGTAAGTCAAAAAGTTCAAAGGGGAAGGGGGGCAGACTGGATAGCTCAGTGGATTGAAAGCCAGGCCTAGAGATAGGTTCAAATCTGCCCTCAGACACTTCCCAGCTGTGTGACCCTAGGCAAGTCACTTAACCCCCATTGCCTAGCCCTTACCACTCTTCTGCCTTGGAACCAATACAGAACATTGATTCCAAGATGGAAGGTAAGGGTTTTAAAAAAAAAAATAGGGCAGCAAAACCTGCTATCTAAAGACCTCCATACCAGCCCTCGATATTTCCCATCCCACTTGAAGCTTTCCTGTTTTCTTCCTTTCTTTACCTATATAACTAGTTATCAGTTCTAACTCCCACTGCCACAGCTTCCCTAAATGAACAGCAGGTTCTGTTTAGGCACTGAAGTAGGTAGCTGTGTTAGGAACAGCACTGGGCTTGGAGCTAAAACAGCTTTTGAGGCCTAGTTCTGCCACTTACCAGCTAGGTGACTTCTACTAATGCACTTCATGTCTGCTCAGTGACCTCATGTGCCCAAAGGTAGGCCCCTCATCCCTTGCCCTACCTCACAGGGGTACTGTGAGCACCCAATGAGATAACACCTGTACAGGGTTTTCAAAGCAGGACAAAAGTGAGAGGGGTGAATAGTCCTAGTCCCAACCTGTTAAAGACATTTTAGGAGGGGCATAAAAAAAGAAAAACCACGAATCAGAGCCTAAGATGTAAAGAGCCCTCATCTAAGAATAGTGGCATAACCTTGGACAAGTCTCTTTCCCTCCCTGGGCCTCAATTTCCTAATCTACCCCTACGAAGGGCAGTTCTGACCCTAACACTTTATAGGACAGGGATTAATACAATGGCAAAAGATTGGATTATGGGGTGCAAGACCCCATGCTCGAATGAAAATTCGCCGGCTCCCTCCTCAAAAGGGAAAAGACCCCGGAACAAGTCCCTCAGACTCTGGGCCTCGGGTCTCCTTCGGTGTAAAAGAAGGGAGTTGGCCTGGGAACCCTAAGGTCCTTCCGCTGCCTAGGAAGGAGCCCATGAGCTCTGGGGAAAGGGAAAAGATGAGGCCACTCTCACTCCTCCGGCCCGCCCCGCGCCCCGCCGCTCCGGAAGCACGGACCCTCGCCCTCCGGCAGGGCCTGCGGCTTCTCCGCTGCCTCCCACCGAGCGGAAAGGGCCTTTCTTCCATAGGCCGCCCGCCCACCCGTTTCGGGGAGCGAGACAACCAGAGAGGCCGAGCGGGGAGCGCAGCGCTCCGGGACTCCCAGTTAAGGAGGAAGGGAGCAGGGGCCTCCATCCTCTCAACCCCTCGGAGGCCGCCGGCGCCACAGCCACCACTCACCTTACCAGGCTGCCGAGCCCCCGACTTCTGCCTGCTGCGCCTGCGCTGACGCCTGCGCAGCTCTCCGGCTGTACCGCCTCTTCCTCTCTACCATGGCGATGGCGCGGAGGCAGGGCCCGGCTCCGCCCCCTCGCTGTTCTCGCGACCCTAGGACGCCTCAACTGCGGCGCAGGCGCAGATGACCCGGCAGGGGCCAAGCTAAGGCTGGGAGAAATCCCTGGCAGTAGTGGTTTACTATTCACTAGTCTTCCGGTCTTTGGGACAGACAGGAAGTGGGTAGGCTGCCATTGAGAGTAGGATCAGTGTTGATTTGTGGGATGGAGGAGGACGCTATCCTCTCCTGCTTACAACTTCGATCCTCTTTCCCTCCCAAACAATGATGTCATTCTTTCCATTATTCTGTGACATGCACTTGCCTCCCATGGGCCCTAGGCTTGGAGCGTTCTGTGGCTGCCACGTAACTCAGCTGTGACTTTGGCCCACTCTCTTACAAGTCTAAATTAAATTCAACTCAAAGAGCATTTTATTAAGAGCCTAATGTATGAGTGAGGCGCCTCAGGCACTGGGAGAAAGGGGGAAGGGCTGTGTACAAAGACAAGCAAAAGACAAACTGCCCCTGCCCCCTAGGAGCCCTATTAGGTTCTTCAGCCTCTTGAATCTGTTTCCTCATTTGCAAAATGGATATTCTAAAAATAACGGACATTTATATAATTATAATAGATGTGTAATTTATATAATGCATAAATATTGATGTAATTTACATTATGTAGTATGTAGCTACATCATTTCTATTTCTAAATTATAAATTTCTATAAATGTAATAATGTGATAATTTATAAATTATATGTATAATTTTCTTTAAGTATCTTTGCTAATTTATGAATTATATTTAAATTTATCTAAAAATGTTTACATTTAAAAAGCACTGAAGTTTGGAAAGCACAGTACATGCATTATCCCGTTTAAACCTCACAACTATGAATTTAGGATAGGTAATATTTTATTCCCATTTTACTAATGAGGAATCTGATGATCCAATGGCTAAGTGATTTGCTAAATCACACTGACAAGATAGAACTCTCAATTTGAAATCTGGAGACCCCAATTCTGCCCCTGTCCCCTAAGAATTCACCCTGAGGGAAGTCTCAGACTCACCAGTTTCAGACAAAACAATAAACCTTAAAGTACTAGATAATCCCAGTTTAGGTGGAGCTAGCCAATCTAAGCAAAGGCAAAGTATCCTTTTTAGTCTTAGAAGTTTCCCCAGATCAGATCAGTTTCCAAGAAGACAAACACCTGTGCAGGAATCATCCTTTTAGTATCTATTGTAAGTAGACCACTCCCTGATACCCTAGTCTTTTCTTTCCCAGGCCTGTTTGCATCCAGTTATTTTAGTTTGGACCTCTCATTTCTTTGTAGCCATGGTACTGTCAATCAATCATACTTCTCTGTCCTTAGTTCCCCAAATGGTATATAAGTTCCCCAAGTTTTGGTCTTCAGCGAATCATCTAATGTGATGATGCTCTCAGAAATAATGTTGCCAGAGAACCAGAGCCTTTGGTTCTGTGTGGTTTTTAGGCACATGACCCTGTGTAGCAGCAGAATATTGAACACTATCTCTTTTATTATTATTATCATGGAAATTCCTCTGCTCCCTTAGGCCTCAAGACTCCCAACCCAAAACACCAGACCTTGAAGATACACCTCCCCCATTGAATTGAATTGCCCCATTGAATTGAGATGGAAGAATATAAAAATCCCAGAATGGAGGCATTGAGGGGGCAACTTCCAGGTTGTTCGGCTTATACTGTCTTGCTGGCAAAGGATTTAACATTACTAATAAATTTCTCTCTTGATCTTTAAATGGGGTTTTTGGAGTCTTGCATGCTTGCAAAAGGTATCCTTCACAAACCCAAGTGGTACACCTTTACACCCCACAACAGTAAGATCTGTTCAGACTCCTCACCATCCTTGTCTTCCACCTGAATCCTCTCTAGTTTATCAAATCTTTTGTCCAAATCTAGATTGTTTCACAGGGTTGTGAGGTAATTCCCTGTGTAGATGGAAATCCTCAAGTGTTCTTCAACTTTTAAGGGAGGCTAAAAGCATGTTGAGTTATAACTTTCCTATTATGTGTCATAGGCAGGACTTAACTCCAGATTTATTAATATCTTTCTTAAAATGTGCTTTTCTATTGTAAAGCTCCATGAAGGCAGGAACTGTATCATTTTTCATCATTGTATTTGAAGTAGTTCCAATAAGGGAAGATAATAAAATTGAAGTAGATAAAGCAGGACTACTTTGCTAACTGGGGATAAGTGATTTAAGTACAAGTGAAAGTAAACAACCTCTGAATAACCTGAGGATTATCCACTCATCACTAACCACACATACCTAAGTTTGCAATAAAGTTTGTTTAATTGTAGAATAAGAACCTGTATGTGAAAGGAAATAATTTTGTATCTTGTAACCTATATAAGCTATCCTGTAATGTCAGTCTGATGCAGCTTCCACTAGGGAAGTCTGTCCCAGCTGTTAGATTCTTTATTAATCAATAAATAATGGTTCCAATAATTAAATTCCTGGGTGTCCGGACTTGCTTCATATTCATCCCTAATACTACAGATCTAGTACCTAGGACGCTACTAGGCATCTAATAACTTTTGTTGAATTGTGAGTTAGTAGAAAGGGTGCTGATTTTAGAAAAAGGACATAGGTTTCAATCTGTACTGTAAAAATTAAATAGTAATAAAAATATTATATTTTTTGAGGTTTATTAAGGATTATTAGAAATCAATGATACAAAATAAAACCATGTGCCCATGGTTGATTAGCCCATTCAAACATCATTGCAATGGCAGACAAGAGAGCATGGGAGGCATTACTGCCAGTTAAATACTAATTGTGATCTCACCCAGGTGGAGACTCAGGTGAGATTATAGGGAATTCTGGAAAATACCAAGGAATTCTGGGGATTGAAGTCGAGGGTTCAAATCTCCATTTTTACATTCCCCCTGAGGAAGACTAGTCTCTCCGGTCTTGTAAACATACCAACTTTGAAATTACAATAATTTGAGGATAAGAGGAAAAGAGAATTAAACCAATGATTACTAGGCACATTGACAAAAAGCCAATTAGAGAGCAGTACCCTTTGGCATAAGAGTATACATGCAAAACAAATTCATTCAACCCCCCACAGTTCAAATCACCACATCCCAAAGTTCACTCTGGATCTTCTGATGCAGCGTGTGGTCTGTGGAGGCATCTTCATGGTGTCTTCTCCAAACAGTTCACTTTCTGGATTTGGAGAGGTATCATGTTTCTTAACCTAAAATTACTCTCAAAAGAAATTTAAACTTGGCAAATTTAAAATAATAATAATTTATACATTCCCCTCCTGAAGAGGGTTATTGAAAAACACAGGGATCACTTAGGGATGCATGGCTGAGTGATGAGGAATATGAATCATTTGGCAAGAGAAAGAAAAAACATAAAAAATCCAAATAAAAAAAGATAATTTCTGGATGAAATATAGACTATCAAAATCTTATGTGTAAAAATTCTAAGTAAAGGAAAAATAAATCTATAACAGGTCCTTAAATCAGGGCCCAATTAAAATGATTTAAACAATGATGCATTTACCCAGTCAGTAGCCAGGACTACAGAAAGTTTGCCACACTATGAAAGACAGAAAAGGGACTAGATTATAGGAGCCAGGTAGAAGACAAATTTGAGATACTTGGTAGAGTGTAGAACAAGGAAGACCTGCCTTTAACACATGTTAAACGGACACAACCTTGAACCCCAAACACATACAAGTCCTCTTGTCATGGCTCAAAATTTTCATCAACCCCACTGGGATTGGTTCGTCTCTTTGACCTTGTGCTCGATTGGAACTATGCAGTTTAACTTTGTACTTCTTTGGCATTGTGCAATGGCTTTTTTTGTATTCTCTTGTCCTGGAATCAGGCAGAATCATTAAGCAAAGTTCCATAAATCTTTTAAACAATTAATGGCATCATTTTATAGTTTAAGCTTTTGGGGCATGCATTGACATTATAGCAAATGTATTTTAAACATATTACTGCAAAATCAAAAAAGTTAAACAAAATCTTAATACTGGTGACATGTGCTTCAAATATAAAAAGGAGAGAAAAAATAAAACTGAAATAGTATATTGCACATGCAAGAAA
Organism: Monodelphis domestica; assembly: GCF_027887165.1. Taxonomy (NCBI): domain Eukaryota; kingdom Metazoa; phylum Chordata; class Mammalia; order Didelphimorphia; family Didelphidae; genus Monodelphis; species Monodelphis domestica. The sequence goes on from NC_077229.1 coordinate 78,214,056, forward strand.
AATATAATAATAAAAGAATTTTAAAATTAAAAAATATAGCTTATAATCATTGACATACTGTGTCAGCTAAGGAAATATAGAATACAAGATTTCTCACCAAAAATGAGATCCATTTCCTTTTCATACCTGGCCATGATACACTGTGACTACAAGCAAATGAATTTCACAAAGTAACAGTTTTTTTAAAGAACAGTAGTACAACAGGTAATGCACATTCAAAAAGTACCAACATCCCCAAAGTTATAATAGCCCATTTAATGACAATAACAAACAAAACCACTATCATATTTAACATGAGTCTATTGTATGACATATAAAGAAAATGGATACTTTTCACAAGATTTTCAGGACTAGCAATATTTAAACCTTGGCAAATCCATTTAAAAACAAAGTAAAACTTATTTGGGTTTAGAACATCATCAAGAAAGCTAGATATCATTACAAAAATATGGCAGAGGAGTCTAGGAAAAACCCAAACCCCTGTACTGTTGATGTTGGGTAAAGTGAGCTGAAGAGTTATAAATGAGAGATGCTCCTCTTTTGGGAGCCATCCAGGGGTACCATGCCCTGGGATTAATTGCCCAGCTCCTTTGGTATGAGACTCTGATATTCCATCCACTCACATTTTTGTAAATGTGGGAGGTGGGGATCATAATTGTATTTCACTTCAGCTACTAAAATGGATCTTACCTCCTATTAGAGGCAGGCAAAATTATCAGAGTTGTTGAAAAAATCTAAAAATCATGTCTAAAGACCCCTTAAAATCAATTTGAGATATTTAGCTCATTAAATTTTCCAAAGATTGTTACACAATTGTGACCAGTTTTGATAAAGTCTATCCATCCTCTATGTGACAATTTACAAAGTCAAAATAGAAAAGGCTGCTTTTTATATATGGTCTTTATGATGATTAAAATAGTGGGAGTCATAAACTGTTACAGATAAAAGAGTAGTTGGCTTAAATTGTGACCACAGAAAATATGGTTTCAAGACAGTGTCTTGTTTTTTTAAATCAAATATAAGATGGTCACCAGGGAAAAATTCCCAAATATGAAATATACCCAAGTCAGCTAGGTTTTATAGAGATTTTAATTAATACAAATGAGGAATTTAATGAAAGGGAGAGAGAGAGAAAAAGGGAATAAGAAGAAAAAAGGCTAGGCCAGCTTAGGCCAGCCTTAAGAGAGAAAGATCAGTCAGTCTTCAATCCACTCACCACAAGATTTGTCCCAAGCAAGATTCTAGTGTTCAGAGAGACACCAGTTCAGTCAGCTCCAGCTCCAGAGAGAGATTCTTCTGACCTTCCCCGAGAGAGTCCAGAGAGAGAGTCCCCTCTCTCAGCTTTTCATCTCCTTTTAAAGGGAATTTTCTCCTATGTCACCTCCCCTAAGTTCTCACATCTACCAATCACAGTAGACATTTTCCAAAGGACAGACCATTCTTAAATCACACCTAAGTAGGCTTAAACTTTTGATTAAGTTCACACCTGAAAAAACCTCTGAGTAAGTTCTCACCTCTTTGCTCCTTGTAAATTCACAAGTTGCCTGACCTTTATAGGTACTTAGCACCCTTTTGTATTAGATCTACAAATAGGCACAGCTTAAGAACTTTTGCCTTACTATAATTATGGGTTTAAGTACTTTTCATTGTTCAGCAAGGAGTTTCTTCCCCTAAAGCATGCTTAAGTAGCGGTGGAGTAGAGGTCTCACATTCTTGATCTATGTTCCTTCATTGTTTAAAATGGGGAATGGTCTTAACCAAATCTTAAGAAGTAGGGTCTGAGAATTTTTAAGATTCACAGCTTATTCAATAATATTTGCTCAGTATAGTTATAGGGGAAAAGCAACAGAATATAATAGTAGTTAAAACCCAGTACATTAAAATGATTCAGTGTAACAGAATAGTATTGAATACATTAATATATTAATTTAAAATAAAATTAAATCTGAAACAAAACAATCAGCAAAATGCAATAAAATACAGAGATTTTTTATAAAACATTGGCTTCTGAAAACTCTTAAAAATATAACCTCCAGTCCCTTTAAAGTTCATTGTTGTTGGGGTTTTTTTTAAACCATTGAGATACCTTTTGTCAGAATTCCTCCTATTGAGGAAGAATATGGGTTTTAGGAATCTCAAATTGGGCAGGCCCAAATGGCAAAGAGTTGCAAGGAGATGAATTTCTCTCCTGAATCAGGTAAGGTAAGTAAAAGGATCAGTGCACTCGAAAAAATATTCTTTGAAATAGGCAATGCACTGATCTCTCATAGAATACACCATACTTGTAATCAACTTCCTGTTTGGAAAAGTCTTTTCCTTCTCCTCATTCCCCACCCTGAGGTCCCCTGCCACCTGGAGGCTAATTGTTGCCAAAGGAAAGAACATCCCAGTTTTTACCAGTTGGTTTGTGATTCTGAAGACACAGGGGCAGCTACCAGTGGCCTGGGGCTGGCCTGGGGCGATCTGGATCAGAGGCTGGAGATCATCTGGGGCTGGGGTGAGGGCCGGGGCCGGGGTGGGTCGGGACTGGGAGAGCGATTTGGGTCAAGCAGGTCTGGAGCGGATGGCTGGAGGCAAGCAGAAATGGAGTGCAGAAGCAGACAGCAGGAGTGATCTGAATCAGAAGCTTTGCTGAAAAGCCTTGGCAGGAGAAACATGGCTTAAAAAATTTATCTAGGCTATCTTAAAAAAATTTTTTGAGAAGGTCTAATCCCTTCATAGTTGCCATTAACTGTAAAAATTAAATTAGTATCTAGTAATAAAAATATCATATTTGTTGAGGTTTACTAAGAATTATTAGAAATCAAGGATACAAAATAAAACCACAGGCCCATGGCTGATTAGCCCATTCAAAGTCCCCATGCTTAGCTTACTTGCTACATCATTGCAATGGCAGACAAGAGAGCATGGGAGGCATTACTGACAGTTAAATACTAATTGTGATCTCGTCCAGGTGGAGACTCAGGTGAGATTATAAGGAATTCTTGGAAATACCAAGGACTTCTGGGGATTGAAGTCTAGGGTTCAAATCTACATTTTTACAGTACTGTAGTCCCCTTTTTAGGCCTCAGTTTCCCCAACTATGAAGACTTTGGACTAGATACTAAGGTCCTGCCCTGCTTAAAATCCTTGAAATGTAGCTAATGATTTCAGGCAGTATTTAAATATAATGGTGTCCAGAAAAAATCAATTTGTAGCATAGTCAATGGAAACTGAAACAATGTTATTCATATGTATATAACTTTGGGGATTTAGAAAATGCTTTCTTCACTATGGTCTTGGAAAGTAAGGTCCTATTCCAAAAGTACAACTTGACCAAACTCATAGGTTACTAGGACTCCTAAGATAGATCTCTGGACTCCAAACCCAAAAGTTTTTCCCTACATCGAAAAGAAGTACCAGAAGAGTAAATTTGTCAAAAATTCCCCTTTTCCTGAGAAAAAGGAAAACCAACTCAAGATTGATAGATAGGATGATTGTGATTTCATCTGGAAAGGTAAAAAAAATTCATAATTTTCCTTTTTTGCTAATTTTGGCAATTTAAAAAGCATAAAGTGAAAACTTTATTTTGTTTTAATTTTCATCTTTATAATTATTAATGATTTAAAACATCCTTCTATATTATTAGGGATAGTTTAGATTTTTTTAAACCCTTACCTTCCATCTTAGAATCAATACTGTGTATTAGTTCCATCCTCACAGTTCTAAGGCAGTAAGGGCTAGGCAATAGGGGTTAAGTGACTTGCCCAGGGTCATACAACTAGGAGGTGTCTGCGACCAGATTTGAACCCAGGTGCTCCAGTCACTAGACCTGGATCTCAATCCACTGAATTCCAAAAGTTCTGAACTTTCAGAACTTCTGAAGATGTGAAATGAACTTGTGTCCCCTCGGGTTCTACTGCTATTTTCTTGGGGTATTCAGTGTTGTGTTATTCCAGGTTTTTAGAGATTGCTCATGTTAGGGACTTGTTAGAGACTTCAGTATTTTCAGAATGAGTTGTTTCAGGGCAAAGTCTGATCACTGCCCTCCTATTCTAAGTTCTGCAAATTCCTGACCTTAGTTTGGGCTTGAGCATTATACCTATGGACTTGCTTCTGATTGGAGTTTCAGTAGACTCAACCACTATCAGCCAGCTGGAAAGCTCAGTTGGTTTAGTGACAAAACTGTAGAAGCTCCACTGTTCTAACATTCTCACCTTGGTTATTCTGCTTCAAGTTACAGACTCAACTGGAGACTGGAAGGAAGTAAGACCCTGCTCTACTCCTGAAGTTATAGACACATAGCTTTTTCTTGATTCTGTACTTTCTCTTTCCTCAGTACATAATCTAGGGCCCATGACTACTCCCTCCACAAATCTTATAACTTCTGTTTGCCTTATTTTCCTCAATTGTAAAATGGGGACTGATAATTGCACAAATACAAAGGGTTGTTGTGAAGACCTAATATTTTTTAAGTACTTAGCACAATGTTTTTCATGTAGTAGTTACTATAAAAATGCTTATTCTCTTCCCCCTCATTTCACTCTATTTTGTGACCCAGAACTGATTAGTAAGATCTGTAAGATTTAAAATGAGTTGTAGCCTTAAACTGTGGCATTTAAAAGTGTGGAGAGACAAGGAAAAGCATTATGACCGCTCTAAATATGTTTTTCTACAGTGTCTTGTTTTAAATCAAATATAAGGTGGTCGCCAGGGAATATATTCCCAATTTTGAATATGCCCAAGTCAACTGGGTTTTATAGAGAATTTTAATTAATAATACAATGAGAAATCAAAGAAAGAGAGAGAGAGTAAGAAAGGAATAAGTATGAAGGGCCTCAAGCCAATATGTCCTAGACCTGAGTCTTAAGAGAGAAATCAGTTTTTTAACACTCACCACAAGATCTGTCTAAGCAAGGATTCTAGTGACACCAGGCCAGCATCATCTCAGCTGCTTTCACAAGCTCCCTCCTCCATCTGAATGTTTCAGAATCAGTCTTCCTCAAAATGAGTCCTCCTCAATCTGAATGTTTCAGAATGAGTTCCAGCTCTTCTCTGAGCTGTTATTTTTAAGGGCAAAATCTCCTATGTTACCTCCCCTAAGTTCTTCCATCTACCAATCACTGTAGATGTTTTCCAAAAGACAGCCCATTTTGAATTCACAGCTGAGTAGATTAATCTCTTTAGTAAGTCAGAAAAAAAAATGCTACTGTGTCGACTAATTTCATTAAGAGAAAATCTCTGAGTACGTTTTCACCTTTTAGGTCTAAGTAGTTTACAAGTTGCCCCGCCTTTATAGGCACTTAGCATCCCATTGTATCAATTCCAAAAATAGGCATGGCTCAAAGAACTCCTTTCCTTTATAAGTATGGTTTTCAAGTACTTTCATTGTTTAGCAAGGGGTTTTCTGCCCTAAAGCATTCTTAAGTACGGGTGGAATAGAGGTCCTCCCATAGCAAGGAGTTTTCTCCCCTAAAGCAGTCCCAAGTAGGGATGGGGTAGAGATCCTCCCATAGCAAGGAGTTTTCACATTCAAGTAGAGTTCTCACTATCTGGTAGGGAATTATTTCAAGTAGGGAATTAGAGGATTCCTCAATGTGGAGTAAAATTTTTAACGTTCATAAGTCTGTGAAATTTTAAAGTTTACAATCCCCCTGATGATCATTGGGAGACTAGTCTCCCCATTGATCATTTAACATAATCAATTTGTAATCCTAAATGCACTTCTAACTATAGATATACCCAATATTCAATTTTCTAAGAGAAATTAGAATAGTGAGAGAGGAAATAGAAAAGAAAATAAAGCAAAACTAATGTTTTGCTAGGCACATTGACAGAAAGCCAAATTAGGGGCAGTCCCTTTTGGCATAAATGTGTACATTTACAATAAATGTTCAATCAAAGTTCAGTTCAATCAATCATATACAAAGTTCATGCTTGAACTTCTTGATGAAGTGTAGGTTTTCGGCATCTTTCTGCAACAGTTTGTTCTCTGGATATAAAAGTTTCAAGCTTCTTTCTTAAAGGTCTTTTCTCGAACAAAATCAAATCTTGAATTTTTATAAAAGTACAATCTCAAACAAAAAATTCAAAAATTCTTAGATTTTAAATTAAAATACAATCCCCCCTGAAGTAAGTATTAAAAAACATTCAGTTCAATTCTCAGAATGCAATGTTGAGTTATGGGGGTGTATGAGTCAATTATCAAAAGAAGAGAAAAATAATCAAAAACATAAAGAAAAATTCAAAATAGGCCCTTGTATAGGTCCAATATAAAGTAATTTCTATCCCACAAGTCTGTAGGACAGAATGCAGTAATATGTCATTTAGCCATTTGCAGCCAAGACTACAGGAAGTTGCCATAATATAAGAAGAAAAGAATTAGAATTCTATTTTGATGGGGAAATGTCATTCCCTCGTCTGATTTTTTTGTCATTCTCAGGGATATAGGGAGCCAGCATGATAGTCAAACTTTGTACTTGTATGAGTACTTCGTAAAGAGTGTAGATACAAGGAAGTCCTACAACATAACATATGTCAAGCGTCGCAACCTCAAGTCTCACATTAGTATTCCATGTGTGCTCTTTTTGGCACTATTCAGGTTAAGTCTGTGCTCCTTGTTTTTATCCCATTTTCTGGAATCAGATATAAACATTAATCACAGTCCTATAATATTTTATCAATAAATGGCAGGTTCCCATAGTTTAAAGCTTTTAGGTATATATTGATAGGAAAAAATCAAATATTCTAATCAAAATAAAGAGAAGAAATAATAAAAATAAGGGAAAAAATCAGTAATTTCAATGTGTTCTCAAAAAAAAAAGCATCCACTTGTCTAAGGATTATCTCCAATGCATGCGATAGGTTTCAGTCAATCAGTCTCAGCAGAAGATGCTTTCTCCACATATGAACAATGAATCCAAGAGTCCTTTTCTCCAATCTTTATGGATGTTGGAGTAGTTAACAATATTTGGAATGGTCCTTCCCACGAAGGCTGAGTTGCTCCAGTATGCTTGAAATTCTTAATATAAACTTTATCTCCTAGATTCAGGTCATGCAGAGAAAAGTCTAGTGGTCCGCCTTGTACTGCAGCTCCAGATTCATGAAGTTCACGTAGTTTGTGAAGCAATAGTAATATCTCCCCCTAATAGTGAGGTATATGCCGGGGAGAAAGGCTTAGCCTGTATAGGTGGATGTCCAAAAAGCATCTCAAATGGTGAACTATGTAAGTCTCCTCTAGGCCTGCTTCTAAGATAAAATAGGGCCAGAGGGAGAATTTCAGGACATTTTAAATGGGGTCTCAGTGCATAGTTTTCCAATCATAGTCTTAAGTTCTTTGTTCATCCTTTTCTACTATTTGGAGGGGAGAAAAAACTGAAAAGGGTTACTTAACATCAACAAAATCAATACAATATAAGAAGAATCATCTTCATTATATTGGGAAGTTCCTTGGGCACCCTTCTGAAGGGACCCTTGACTATTTTTTGGACGAGCTCCATTTCTTATATTTTGTTGTTGGGTATTATAATTTTCTTCATTTGGAGCATTGTCATTATTTTCCCAGTTCCTATTTCTATAATTCTGGTTTCTAAAGTTCTTATTTCTATGTTCATTATAGTTATTTCCATAATCATCATTATAATTTCTAGAATTTCTAAAATTCTGGTTTCTATGACCATTATCATCATTATAGTTGTTCTGGTTTCTATGACCATTATCATCATTTCTATAGTTATTTCTAAAGCTATTATTAAACTGCGTATTCCTTCCAATCATCTTAAGAAAGGTTCTACATTCCATCATTTTGTGGCCCTTCTTCTCACAGAAGTGGCAAGTTATTGATTTATTTGTGAATTCCCACAAAGGGGCTATAGTCTCTCCCTTATTTTTCAATTGTCTCTTTAACATTTCAATTTCTTTCTTTAAATCTTCCACTGATGTATCGTCTTCCTCAGGTCTTTTTACACGACCTTTATAAACATAGGTTGCTACTCTCCTTAGTTCATCGAGGTCCATAGAGTCCCAATTAGGACAGCTAGTTTTAAAGTAGTCTTTTACCACTGAACAACAATTCTCAACGAATTGCCTATGTATTTGCCTAATGTCTCTTTCTCTGGATAAATCAAGGTCCATATATGTATTTCCTACATCAATAAGTCTGTCCATAAACTGGGAGGGTGTTTCATCAGTATGTTGTCAGGTTTTTTCAAATTTTGACCATTTTTCAGGTCTATCAGAGCAAGATCTCATGGCTGTGAATAATGCTTCTCTGGCCTGGTTTAGTTTTGTGTAATCTGGTTCAACATTGGGGTTCCAATGTGGATCTTCAGTTGGCCAATAATGTCCTCTTCTACCTCGTTTTTGATTAGCCAGAGAAATGATTTTATTTTTCTCTCTCTTTGTTAATAATTCTTCTAATATATTCTCAACATCCAACCAAGTGGGGTCAAAAGTTCTGAATATGTTCTCTAATTTTTTTATGATTAATATTGGTTCATCCTCAAATGATGGCATATCTTCCTTCAATTTTTTTAAATCCTCAGGGGTAAAAGGTGTATGATGTCTTACAGATACCAAGTTTCCATTCTTATTAAAAGTGGGTACTTCCCTTAAAGGAAATAAGCTATCTAAGTTATTTGGTATTCCTGTTTCTAGGCTTCTTGCTCCATTTTCAATTGGGTAAGTCTGAGAAATAGAAGAGTTGGGCACATTAAAAGGAAGGGTTTGCTGTTGTCCAATAGTGCCAAAAAAATCAGGGGTACAGTGTGAATTTAGGTTGGAATGTGAACTTAAAGTGGATTGTGTAGGAGGAGAAGGAGGAGCCAAGGAAGAAGTGTGAAAGGATACAGAGGTGTTTAGATTGGAGGAATCAGTAACAGAAGTATGGGTAGGGTGTGAACTTAGAGTTGATTGTGTTGGGTCGGAAGCATGAACAGTGGGAGGAGTGGGTGGGTTTTCTGAGGCCGAGGGGGCAGGGGGAGGGGTGGGTTTGTTAGAAGCAGGGGCTTTTCCTTCAGATGACACCCACACTCCATTAATCTGTTTTGCTTTGAATTTTTGTTTCCATTTTTCCACTTCCTTTTCATTATAGGAAACTGGTAAATTTAAATCATTAGTAGTTGTTAATGTTAACATTTATTCAGGCCCTTCTATGGCTGTTAGCTTTGCAGCGGCATCTGCTTGGTCATTTCCTCTAGAGACAGGGTCAGTGCGACTTGTATGGGCAGAACAATGAACTATAGCTAGGGCTTCAGGAAGCTGGAGAGCAGAAAGAACTTCATTAATAATTTCTGCATTAGCTATAGATTTTCAAGCTGAGGTTAAGAATCCTCTCTGGAGCCATAACATTCCGACTGAGTGACAAATGACAAAAGCATATCTAGAATCCTTATAAATTGTTGCCTTTTTATCCTTGGCAATTATACAAGCTTGCTTTAGAGCTATGAGTTCTGCTCCTTGAGCGCTAATGTTAGAAGGTAGTGAAGCTGACCATTCAGTGGCAAATTCTGAGACTACGGCAGCTCCAGTGTAATGTATGCCATCCCTCATAAAAGAGGAACCATCAGTTAATAAAATCAGAACTGCATTGTCTAAGGGAGTGTCCAAGAGTTTATCTCGAGGCTTTTCTGCCATGGACACTAATGTTTCAAAATTGTGTAATGGTTCTCCTGAAGTTGGTAAATCTGGAAGCAAGGTGGCAGGGTTAAGAGTAGTACAACGTTTTAAAGTAATGTTTTCACTATTTAATAAGGTTATTTCATATCTTGTAATTCTCTGATCTGAGAATGCCTGTGTTCTATGTTTTATCAATAATGCTTCTACTTCATGTGGGCACATTAATGTTAATGGACATCCCAATACTAAATCAACAGTTTTTGTTACTAGTAAGGCTGTAGCAGCTACTCCTCTAAGACATGGTGGTGCTCCTGCTGCTACTGGGTCCAATTTAGCAGAATAATAAGCAATTGGGAGCTGAGAAGGTCCCAAAGTCTAAGTTAACACACCAGAAGCTACTCCTCTTCGCTCATGCACATATAAAGTAAATGGCTTGTCTCTCCCCAGCAAATTTAAAGGGGAGTCAGGCATTAAGAGAAAGGAATGTCGTACCTCTAGGGGTGTTAGATTTAAAATAGTTTTGAGCTTTAAATAGTTGTAGATAAGAGAGTGGGAGCCATAAACTGTGATAATTAAAATGTTTGGGAGCAAGGGAAATATATAACAATTATGACCACTGAAATATGTTTTCTACTGGGTCTTGGTTTTATATAAATATAAGATGGTCTCCAGGGAATATATTCCCAATTTATGAATATGCCCAAGCCAACTGGGTTTTATAGAGAAATTTAATTTATAATACACTGATTAATCAATAGAAAAAGAGAGAAAGTAAGAAAGGAATAAGAATGAAGGGCCTCAAGCCAATAAGGCCTAGACCTCAGTCCTAAGAGATATATCAGTCAGTTGGTTTTATCACTCACCCAAGATCTCTCTAGGTAAGGCTTCTCATCAGGCTCCACCTTCAAGAGAGCCTCCTTTCAAGAAATGTTTCCAGAGAATTCTCCTCCTGACTCCTCCTGAGTTCTCCTTCCACAGCCTCCTTCAAGACCTCTCCAGGAGCTCTCCTTCCAGGACCTCTCTCCTCTCAGCCTCCTTCAGAGCATCAAACTTCTCTCAGTCCTCAGACCCCGCTATCTTTAAGCCAACAATCTAAGTTCCCTCCCCTCAGTTCTCACATCTACCAATCACTCTCGATGTCTCCCCTGTGCCAATGGTGACTCTAGCTTAACCCAGGACCACCCAGAGGTCTGTCCCCTTTGCACATGTCTGTTGAAGGTCATATTCTCAAATAATTAAATCTTGATCTTTGCTGCAGCCCTTCCTAAATCCTGTTACTCTGAGTAGGGTGGAGATTGTAGTTTCCAAGACCTGGTTCTGTCATTCCAAGTATCTCTATTGTATCAATTCTAAAATCAATCATGACTCAAAGAACTTCCTGTTCTATGCTTAAGCATAGGTCAAAGCCCTTTCCATTGTTTAGCAAAAGGTTTCTGTCCTAAAGTAGTCTTAAGTAGAGAGGAGAAGGATCCTCCCATGCCAAGGAGTTTCATATTCCAATAGAGTTCTTACTATCAGTAGGAAATTTTTTCCAGTATGAGATTTCCCAATGGGGAAATTTCCAACATTCATAAGTCTAAGAAATTTTAAGGTTTACAGGGGTCCTATAGATACCATTCTAGGGGCAAGTTTTTCAACTCTTTGGGGGTATTCCTGATACCCCCACTACACTTTGTGAATCAATGGAATAACAATTTAAATCTGGTACATTCTTCAATATAGACCTAGTAGCTCCAGTTTCTAATAGACAATCATAATAAGTGTTACCCACCTTTAAGGTAACATGGGGTTCATTAGTATGGGGAGGGCAGTGGATAGGGACAATGGGTAGTAGGACATCAGGGTCCGGAAAATCAAAGGTTGTATCCTCTGATTCCTGTGCCCCACCCCCACCCCCAGACACCATCATTGTGTTTGGTTGACACCATTCCTGCATCCTTCATAAATTCAGACTCCCCTATCTGGGTCTGGGACCTCATCTTGCTCTAATTACAAGTGGCAGTCATGGACTGAAAAATTTCATGCAATCATTCTTGGCTAAACTCCATCCCCAGTGCTCACAGATCTTTGTCTTGCTATGTCACCTGGGCTGGGAAAATGACTCATTCTGATTTTTTTTTTCTTGGGCTTCCTTATCGAGATTTGGTCTGGTGCATTTTCCAGATCTTTCTAGAAGAAATGTGGTTGGGGAGAGATAACTGATTCTTCTTCCCACTACTCCTAGAAGGATATTTTATGCCAACTATTGTTACTTTACCACCTTAGTGAATACCATTTTCCAAAGGCTACTTAACAGTAGCTAATTAAATTGATACTTATTCCAGACTCAGTTTCTTGTTTTGTAAAATGGGGATAATAATAGTACTATGTGAAGTGGAAATTGAGGGGACCTTGAAAATGTCAAAGTATACTCTCTTTAACCACTACAAAAAATATGACCTGGGAAACCATTACTTAAAATATAATGCTTTATTGAGAGAAAGAAATGGGGAGCAGGAGGGGAATGTCTCAAGCCTTTGACTTAAGACAAATGCCCAGAATTCACAGAAAAATCTCTTATTTACAGGAGAATCTTGAAACAATCAAGCTTCTCTGAAGGATTTATGACATTTTTAATATGGTTGGAGACAAAATGTTGAATAGCTTTACAATGGACATATTCAAGCAAACTAACATTTTAAAGAAATGATCAAGGAGGAGTTCTGGACTGGATTGTCTGGGAGAGGCTGGTGTTAATCATTCCAGCCATTGATCTGTTACCATGGAAGGCTTCTAAGACAAAAGGTATTCAAAATTTGTACTTAAGATTTGACCTTTGAGTACTTTCAGGATCTAAGACCCTCAGCCTGGTACTCCTGCCCCAGGCAAACTCCCAAACAAACTCACTTAAAACTTTAAGACCTTTATAAGAATGGGGGTGGGGTCTTAAAGGGAGAAATGGAGGGAGGGAGGGAAGAACCAGTTTTTACTTTTTGGAGATATTAATAACTCTTAATAGCTTGACAATAACATGATTTCTCACCTCATTTTGTAGCAACTTGAGATCTGAAGATCCCTAAGATTGACCTTGTCACATGAGTTTCACAGGAGGGTAGTTCCAGACTCATGGATTTCAGACTAATAATAAACTAAAAGTACGTGGTGGTCCCAGTTAAGTGGGGCTAGCAGATTCAATAAAAAGTTAAGAACCCTTTTGTCCTGGTAGTTTCTCCCATTGTATCAAAGTCTTTTCCCAGCCCTTGGCTGGATCTTTCCCTTTGTATCCATCAGCCTCTCCCTGATAATCCTGTCTTATACTTCTCATTTCCTTGTAGCCATTGTAAAGCCAATCAATCACACTCCCCAGTCCCCAGTTCCCCAGGAGGTATATAAGTTCAGCAAATTCTATGGTGCTTTGGAGCTATCATCTAGCATGGTGATTTCTCCCCAGGGAAATGTTCCCAGAATCCCAGGGTATAGGCACTATAAAGTTCTTGGAGCTGGGCTCTGTGTAGGTAGTCTCTCAGTGACCGAGAATGACAATTGTCTTTGTGCGTTTTCATCCACGGTGTACCCTCATATGGCTTTGAAGTCCAAAGACTGAGGCCCAGAGTTTGTGGCACATGGGGCATGGGACACCAGTTGTTACGGGAGGTGCAGTTGTGGCCTGGTGTCGGTGTTCACGCGCAGGGGCAAGACGTCGAAGTTGCTCATCTTCAAAGGCGGCGGCGGCATGGTGAATGTGGGTTCGCCAGCTGCTTCTGGCAGAGGCAGCAAGTTCTAGTTGCTTTGGTGTAATGCCAGCCCACTTCAAGTTGGACTTTAGCTGATCCTTGAATCTTTTCTTTGGTCGGCCTTGTTTCCTGAGTCTAGCTGACAGTTCACCATAGAATACCTGTCTTTGTATTTGCTGTGGGTCCATGCGGATGACATGTCCAGACCATCGTAGCTGGGTTTTGAGGACCATGACTTCGATGCTGGTGGAGTTGGCTCTGTTGAGGACTTCCTGGTTGGTGATTCGGTCCTGCCATCGGATCCTCATGATTGACCGGAGAGAGCGTTGGTGGAATTGCTACAGCTGTTTCATATACTTTCGGTACAGTGTCCATGTCTCACAACCGTACAGGAGCGAGCTGAGGACCACTGTGTTGGAAGACTTTAGAGCGCAGCCGCCCAAGTGCCTGGCTGGCCTTTTGGATCCTGGCATTGATCTCATGGTCTAGGGACCCATCATTGGCGATGGTGCTGCCCAGGTGCTTGAAAGTGTTGACGTTAGAAAGCTGTGTGCCGTTGATTGTAATGCATGGCTGGTTAGTTGGCCTCCCTGGTGTGGGTTGGAACAGCACCTCTGTTTTGCTGAGGCTGATAGTCAAGCCAAACAGTTTTGTTGCTGTAGAGAATCTGTCCACAATGGTTTGGAGATGATTTTCTTGGCAGGCCATGAGAGCACAGTCATCTGAAAAGAGAGCTTCCAGGATGAGTCTCTCTGTTGTCTTTGTTTTTGCAGTCAGGCAGCGAAGGTCGAATAGTGAGCCATCCAGTCGGTATTTGATGTACACGCCCAGATTTAGATCTATCACAGCATGTTGTAATACTTGGATGAAGGATAGGTTGAATAGTACCAGAGTGAGGACACAGCCTTGTTTCACACCATTGGAGATGTTGAAGTGATTGGAAGTCTCTCCACCAGATAGGACTTCCCCTGTCATGTCGACATGAAAGAGCTGGATCAGTTTGACGGATTTTGCTGGGCAACCAGGCTTGCTAAGGATCACCCACAATGCGTCCCTGTTCACTGTGTCGAATGCCTTTGTCAGGTCTATGAAGACAATGTAGAGATTCAGGTTCTGCTCAAGGCATTTTTCCTGCATTTGCCTCACCGTGAAGACCATGTCGATGGTGCTGCGATCTGGTTGGAAGCCACATTGTAATTCAGGCAGGTTCTGCTCTGAAACAGATGACAGGAGTCTGTTGAGTATAACACGGGCGAGGATCTTTCCGGCAGTGGAGAGTAGTGAGATGCCTCTGTAGTTGTCACAGGCTGCTTGTGAGCCTTTGTTCTTGTATAGGGCTACGATGGAGGCATCTCTGAGTTCTGGGGGCATGTCGTCCTCTTCCCATATGCTGGTCAGCACTATGTGGAATGCCTGGAGCTCCTTTCCATTTAAGGCCTTGTACACCTTGGTTGTGATCCCGTCTTTGTCGGGTGCCTTGCCTGCACTCATTTGTTTAATGGCTTTTTGGACTTCCTCTATTGAAGGAGGGATGCCAAGTTGTTCAATGGTGCAGTTTTGGGGGATCTGATCAAGGGCGCTTTGGTCGACAGAAGAAGGTCAGTTGAGAAGCTGACTGGAGTGTTTTTTCCACCTGTTGCTGATGCCTTTTTTATATTTTATGAGAGTGTCACCGTCAGAGGATAGCAAGGGAGTGGTGGTGGGTTTTAATGGCCCATAGACAATCTTGAGGGCACTGAAAAATTGTTTGTAGTTTTTTGTATAAGCAAAGCGCTGGATTTCTTCTGCCTTTTTTTCCCACCATCGGTCTTGCATCTTCCTGATCTCACACTGCGCCATGGCTTGGAAAGACTTGAATCTGTTCTTTTTAAGAGCAGAGTTTGGGTTATTTTGCCACTCCATAAAGGCTTTGTTCTTCTTGCTCAATAGGTCTTCAATAGCAGTGTTGTTCTCCTTGAACCAGTCCTGGTGGTTGCATTGTTTGGGGCCTAGGACTGCCTTTGATGTTTCCTTCACTGAGTCTCTGAACTGGTTCCATTTCTCGGTTCAGCTTCCAGTGAGTGGTCCCTTGATAGACAGCTTGTGGTCCAGGCAGGACTGGAATGTTTGCAAATAAGATGGATCTCTAAGAGGACTCAGGTTATAAAATGTGCGAACTGTCTGGATGCGTTTTGGATGGCGAGGCTCAATGCTCATTTGAAGAGTCGCTCTAACCAATTGGTGCTCTGTCCAGCATTCAGCTCCTCTCATGGCTCTGGTGATCTGTACATCCTGGATGTCTTGCTGGTGTACAATGATGTAGTCAATGAAATGCCACTGTTTTGATCGTGGGTGCATCCACATTGTTTTATATTTGTTCGCCATTCTGAACACAGTGTTTGTGATGGTGAGTTCGAACTCTGAGCATTTGCTGAGTAGCAGTAGGCTGTTGTTGTTCATTTTGCCCACACTGTGTTTGCCAAGCATTCCTTTCCATCTTTCATGGTCCTGGCCAATGCGGGCATTGAAGTCTCCCAGTAGTATCAGCTTGTCATTGGTGGGCACTGAGTGCAAGACGGCATTCAGGTCAGAGTAGAACTGCTCGATGGTCTCCTCTGTGCTGGTCAGTGTTGGGGCATATGCGCTGATGATTGTGGCATACCGGTCTTTGCTGAGAGGCAAATGGATCTTCATGAGCCTCTCGCTGATGCCCACAGGCAAGTCTGGCAGCTGTTTGAGCAAACTGGTCTTGATGGCCAGGCCAACACTGTGGATTCTGTGTTCACTTGTAGCTCTACCTTTCCAGAAGAAGGTGTATCTAGCAGTGGGTTCACTGAGTGATCCCTCTTCTGGTAAGCGTGTTTCACTTAATGCTGCGATGTCGATGTTATATTGTGCCAGTTCTTTACCGATTAGAGCTGTTCTTCTCTCAGGTCTTGGGGTATTCTCTCTATCAAGTAGTGTCCTGATGTTCCATGCTCCTAGTAGGAGTTTCTTTGTATTTTTTCTTTGATTTTGACTGCTTAAAGGGATGACTCGCCAGCCGCGGTGTGCTGACCGGGTGTTTGTAGGGCAGGAAATGTTTGGGACACCTTTTCTAGTCCCCTCCCTTGATTAGGGTGAGCAGTGCTGTCCTAGAGAGGGTTGCTCAGTCACCCAGGATGCTGCTGAACGTCCCTGCTGCCCACAGGGCTGAGCGACCACTGATCCATGGGCCGCCTACGTGCAGGATCGTGACTACAACTGCCAGTGGTCACCTCCACCTGTTGCATCGCCACTCCCCCATCGCCGCAGGTCTTGAAGAGGGTGGACGGAGTTAGGATAGATGAGTGTGCACAAAGACACTTGTGCGTGAAAGACATTTAAGTGGAAAAGCCGATGCACAGAGATAGTCCCACTCTCTCGGCGTCGGAAGCCTAGGTCCAGTGGCTCGAAAAGTCGTTACTCCTGGAGACTTCCTCAGCTGCATTGGATGGCCGTGTTGTCTTTTGAGCTCCAACATGCCCTAAGCACTCCATAGTGCTTTGCTGCATCACCATCTCAGCTGTTGAACCTTCTTATTGGTTTCTTCCACCTGTTCCGCCGAAGCAGTCTTCACATACTGGGTGAGCAAAGCCCTGGTTCACCTGGGGTCGACGACCCGATGGCTACCCTCACAAGGTTTAGCCTGCCTGTCGAAGCCGTTGCCCGGGGTGTGGCCGCTGCTGCATGCTAGCAGCTACTGGGAGCCACAAGTGAGAGCTGGGTGTCAGGTGGGGGTCAGAGGCTGGAGAGCTGCCCTAGGAGGGCATGACAAGCCCTCCATACCAGAGATACTACCCCTCCCTGAGCACCCAATACACCCCTGGGCTCTGTGTAGCAGCCCAATATTGAACCTATCCCTCTCCTGATTAAAGACTTGGTTTTTCTGACTATTTAATAGTTCTGTGTATTTTCTAAGTTAACAAGACAGTACCTATTCCATAAGGTTGTAATGAGGTAATATATGTAGAGCTTTTTTTAAACCCTTAAAGCACATTATTAGTGTTAGTTAGCATCATCATCATCATCATCATTATCATCAAATAATAATCTCTGGGAAAATACAAGGGTGGAGGCTTAAACCAATAACAGTTCCTTAAGAGTACTTTCACTACCCCAGAACCCTGAGAGTGAGATGTAGACTTGCTCCAGAACCTGAAAGTCATTTGTGAGATTGGGAGTTTCGATAAGAATCCTTAGAGCTTATGTGGGCTACATATATTATCTGTAATATGTGGAATGACTATGTTTGATGAATGTAGAGGAGATGCATAATATAACATTTATATAGCATTCACTATGTGTTAGGCCCTGTGCTAAGAGCTTTATAATTATATTTGTCTCATTTGATCTTTTGAGGCACACAAATCCACATGCAGGATGATGGCAAAGCCATCTTTTAAAAAATAATTCTGAGGGGGACAGCTGGGTGGCTCAGTGGACTAAGAGTCAGACCTAGAGATGGGGGGGGGCATGGGTCCTCAGTTCAAATGTGACCTCAGGCACTTAATAGCTGTGTGACCCTGAGCAAGTCATTTAACCCCTATTGTCTAACCCTTTCCACTCTTCTGCCTTGGAACTAATACACAGTATTGATTTTAAGATGGAAAGTAAGCAATACATTCTTGTCTTCTAATCCAAATTTAGATCCAAACCATTGCTGACCTGGATCAGATAAATTGTTTGGAAACACTTAGGAGGTTGAATAGTCTTGTGTTTTGGCAAGATAAATTGATAGTGCTTTTGTGGCCAATGGAGATTGTAACTGTTAAAATGTGGTTTGCCAAGACTATGAATTGTCAAAACTGTAAAGGTTTCGGCCAAATTGTAAAGATAATTTTTAGTATCTTGATTTAAAAGTCTAAAATTAAGTGGTCACTATGGGAAAATTCCCAATTATGAAAATACCCAAGTCAGCTGGGTTTTATCGAGATTTTAATTAATGCAAATGAAGGAATTAAGGGAAGGAGAGAGAGAGAGAGAGAGAGAGAGAGAGAGAGAGAGAGAGAGAGAGAGAGAGAGAGAGAGAGAGAGAGAGAGAGAGAATAGTAGAAAGGGCCTAAGGGAGAGTGAGTCAGTCTTTATCACTCACCACAAAATGGTCTCAAGCAAGCTCCAGTCCTCCACTGAACTCCTGAACTCCTGAACTGAGTTCAGAGTTACCTCTGAATTCAATTGACCTCCTTTTAAAGAGAATTTTCTCTTATGTCACTTCCCCTAAATTTTCACATCTACCAATCATAGTAGACGCTTTTTCCCAGGACTGCCCATTCTTAGTTCTCACCCTCTTTTGTTCTCACCTTCTCTTTCTAGATCAAATCCTCTGAGTAATTCACACCTCTTTTGTTAAGCTGGCCTTTTGTAAGTTGCTTGACCTTTTAGATACTAATTTAACCTTAATAGGTACTGAGCACCTTTTTGTATTAGATCTAAAAATAGACCTAGTTGAAGGTTTTAGCTTCACTATAAATACGAGTTAGGGACTTTTCATTGTTCAATCAGGAGTTTTCAACTTTATCTTCCCCTAAGGCATGGTCTGAGTAGGGTGGAGTAATTTTAAAAGTTCTTTCTCAATACATCCCTGACCAAGTACCTCCATTGTTAAAAATGAGGAAAAACTTAACCAAATCTTCTAAGGTACAGTCTGAGCAGTTTTTAAGATTCACATGATGCAATAGTTTTTGTAGGATGGCTAGTACATCCAAGCATGAGAGTAACATTGATAGATCCCCTTAGCTGGTGACTTGCTTATACCACCACCTGGTGGACAGGTCAGCTCTTGCACTCTTTTTGAATAATTAATATAATAATAACACACTACTCTGTAGGTTTGTAGAAAAGCCAACACACACAACCCAATGCTACACTGTAAGACATTAAGAATTTCATAGAAGAAATTTGCCATAAAAATTTTTTTCAATGTTTTGTTTCCTTTCTAATCTTGGTTTCATTGGTTTTGTTTGTATGAAAACTTTTAAATTTAATATAACTGAAACTATTCATTTTACATCTTGTAATGTTCTTGATCTCTTGTTTGGTAGTCTCCATAGATATGGAAAGTAAATTATCCCATGTTCTAGAAAAAATCAAGCCATTCTCCAATTGATAAATGGGCAAGGGACAGGAATAGGCAATTTTCAGTCAAAGAAATCAAAACTATTAATAAGCATATGAAAAAGTGCTCTAAATCTCGAATGATCAGAGAAAAGCAAATCAAAACAACTCTGAGGTATCACCTCACACCTAACAGATTGGCTAACATGGCAGCAAAGGAAAGTAATGAATGCTAGAGGGGATGTGGCAAAGTTGGGACATTTATGCATTGCTGGTGGAGTTGTGAATTGATCCAATCATTCTGGATGGCAATTTGGAACTATGCCCCAAGGGTGCTAAAAGACTGTCTGCCCTTTGATCCAGCCATAGCACTGCTAGGTTTGTATCCCAAAGAGATAATAAGGGAAAAGACATGTACAAAAAATTCATAGCTGTGCTCTTTCTGGTGG
Source organism: Monodelphis domestica (assembly GCF_027887165.1). Lineage (NCBI taxonomy): Eukaryota > Metazoa > Chordata > Mammalia > Didelphimorphia > Didelphidae > Monodelphis > Monodelphis domestica. The sequence continues at coordinate 78,233,866 of NC_077229.1, forward strand.
CAAAAAATTTAGAAAATGAAAAAATTAGAATGAATGAGGCCCTTTAATTGGAGAATGGCTGAACAAATTGTGGTATATGTTGGTAATGGAATACTATTGTGCTCAAAGGAATAATAAAGTGGAGGAATTCCATGGGGACTGGAACAACCTCCAGGAATTGATGCAGAGTGAGAGGAGCATAACCAGGAAACCATTGTACCCAGAGACTGATACACTGTGGTACAACCGAATGTGATGAACTTCTCCATTAGTGGCAATGCAGTGATCCTGAACAACTTGGAGGACTCTACGAGAAAAACCACTATCCACATTCAGAGGAAACACTGTGGGAGTAAAAACACCAAAGAAAAACAACTGCTTGACTACATGGGTCAAAGGGATATGGTTGGGGATGTAGACTAAATGAATATCCTAGTGCAAACAACATCATTGAAATAAGTTCTGATCAAGAACACAAGTAATACCCAATGAAATTGCGCTACAGCTGCAGGAAGGGTGGGGGGATGGGAGGGAGGGAAATAAAGTGAGTATTGTATCCAAAAAAAATATATATATATTAAAAATTTTTAAATTATTCTATGTTCTCCTAATTTATTTATAATATCACCCTTTATGTCTAAATCATATATCCATTTTGACCTTATCTTAGTACAGTATGTGAGATGTTGATCTACACCTAATTTTTGCCATACTGTTTTCCAAATTTTCCCAACAGTTTTTTTCAAATAATGAGGTTTTTTTTGGGGGGGGGAGAACTGTGAACTGATTCAACCATTCTGGAGGGTATTTTGGAACTATAAAACAATGCATACCTTTTTTTTGTGGTGTATTTCTTTTTTTCCTTATTTAATTCTTTTTTTTTTAATTTTTAATTTTTATTTGGTCATTTCCAAACATTATTCATTGGAAACAAAGATCATTTTCTTTTCTTCCTCCCCCGCCCCCCAACCTCTCCCATAGCCCACGCGCAATTCCACTCAGTATCCCATGTGTTCTTGATTCAAACCCATTTCCATGTTGTTGGTATTTGCATTAGAGTGTTTATTTAGAGTCTCTCCTCAGTCATATCCCCTCCACCCCTGTAGTCAAGCAGTTGCTTTTCATCGGGGTTTTTACTCCCACAGTTTATCTTCTGCTTGTGGATAGTGTTTTTTAGATCCCTGCAGATTGTTCAGGGACATTGCATTGCCACTAATGGAGAAGTCCATTACCTTCGATGGTACTACAATGTATCAGTCTCTGTATACAATGTTTTCCTGGTTCTGCTCCTTTCGCTCTGCATCAATTCCTGGAGGTTGTTCCAGTCTCCATGGAATTCCTCCACTTTATTATTCCTTTTAGCACAATAGTATTACATACCTTTTTAATACCATTAGTACGTCTGTATCCCAGAGAGATTTTAAACAAGGTTGGGGGAGACCTATTTGTACAAAAATATTTATAGCTGCCCTTTATGTGGTGGCAAAAATTTGGAAATTAAGGAAGTATCCATCAATTGGGGAACAGCTGAACAAATTGAAGTATATGATGGTGATGGAATACTATTGTGCTATAGGGAATAATGAGCATGGTGACTTCAGAAAGAATTAGAAAGACCTACATGTGAATCTTAAAATTGCTCAGAAGGGGACAGCTGGGTAGCTCAGTGGGTTGAAAGCCAGGCCTAGAAATGGGAGGTCCTAGGTTCAAATCTGGCCTCAGAAACTTCCCAGCTGTGTAACCTTGGGCAAGTCACTTGACCCCCATTGCCTAGCCCTTAACACTCTTGTGTCTTGGAGCCAATATACAGTATTGACTCCAAGATGGAAGGTGAGGGTTTTAAAAAAAAATTGCTCAGACTCTACTTCAGAAGATTTAATTAAGCTATTTCTACATTTTCTACAATGGAGGTACTTAGTCAGGAATGTGTTGAGAACTTTAAAATTACTCCACCCTGCTCAGACAGTGCCTTGGGGGAAGATAAAGTTGTAAAATTCCTGATTGAACAATGAAAAGTCCCCAACTCATACTTATAGTGAAGCAAAAACCCTAAGCTAGGTGGTCTATTTTAGATCTAATACAAAAAGGTGATAAGTACCTATAAAGGTTAAATTAATCACTAAAAGGTCAAGCAACTTACAAAGGGCAAGCTTAGCAAAGAGATGTGAAATACTCAGAAGATATAATCTAATCAGGGAAGGTGATAACAAAAGAAGCTGTGAACTAAGAATGGACAGTCCTGGGGAAAAGCCTCTACTGTGATTGGTAGATGTGAAAATTTAGGGGAGGTGACATAAGAGAAAATTCTCTTTAAAAAGAAGTCAGGAGTTCAGAGTAGGCTCTCTGAACTTAGTTGGAGTTTGGAGTTAGTTTGGAGGAGCTGGGTCTCTGAACCGAGTTCAGGAGTTGAGGATTTCAGTGAAGGACTGGAGTTTTGCTTTAGGACGATCTTGTGATGAGTGATAAAAGACTAACTAGTCTCTCTTAAGGCTCAGGCCTAGGCCATTTGGCCTAGGCCCTTCCTACTATTTTCTCTTTCTCTCTCTCCCTTCCCTTAAATTCCTTCATTTGTATTAATTAAAATCTCCACAAAACCCAGCTGACTTGGATATTTTTATATTTGGGAATTTTTCCCATGGCGACCACTTATTTTTTATTTAAATCAAGACACTAAAAATTATCTTTACAGTTTTGGCAATTCACAGTCTTGAAACCCACATTTTCACGGTTTATATACATGAACTGATGCAGAGTGAAATAAGTAGAACCAAGAAAACATTGTATACGGTAACAGCAATATTGTAGAATGATCAACTGTGATAGATATATATCAGCAATACAATGATACAGGACAGTTCTCAGGGATTTGTGACAAAGGATGTTATCTACCTCTAGAGAAAGAATTGTTGGAGTCAGAATGCAGATGAAAGCATATGATTTTTCAATTATTTGGGTTAATGTTTTGGGGTTTTGGTTTCATAAGATGACTCACAAACAATATATAAATATGTTTTATGTGATAATACATGTATAACCCAGATCAAATCATCTGCCAACATGGGGAAGGAGAAGCGAAGGGAGGGAGGGAGATAAGTTCATTCATATAACTTAGGAAAACCTGTATGGAAATTTGTTATAACATGTAATTGATAATAAATATTTTTAAAATTACACAGGGGTCTATATCAAGTACACAAGCAGGCCAGAGCTATTGATGTGGGCTGAAAAGTCTCACAAACCTTTCCAAGTAGCTGTACACAATCATAAGGACAGAAGCAATAACTAGTTGATTAGAATGGGGCTACCTTTCATAAGAGTTGCTTAGATTCACAATTATGAGAAAAATCCTTACATCAATCTTTATGCATAACCTAGGTTCTTGGTTGGGGGTATTTGAGCAAGTATAGGTGTGTGAAGAGTGAATCAAACTCTCTTTGTCTATCAATCAGCGACTTTTAAGTTAATCAATCAAAAACTTAAGTACCGCTACTTAGTACCTTACCAGTTACCAAGTATGAAAATTCACAAGTCACTTGCTAGAGTGGGTGACAACTCTAGAGGCTAATGCCCACCTCTCCCCTTGGGCAGTGCTAGGCAAATTGAAAGACTGAAATTGGTTCTAGTAAAGTGGGGAGCGACAGGATGTGATGTCAAGAAAACTGCTTTAAAAGGCCAGCTTGAGGATTCAGTCTTGGACTCTGCTTTGGTAAGTTGGACTGGTAGAGGAGACTCTTTCCTTGGATCCTGTGGTGGTGAGTGGAGTGATTCCTTCCTTGGCTCTTTGGTGAGGAGACCCTCTCTGCTCATTGACACTTCGGTGGGACACCCCCTTAAGTGTGAGTTCTGGTAATATTCTTGGCAGTCTTAGCCTCCTGTGCACTGAAGGTTCTCTGTGGATTCTTCACTATCTTCAGATTTTGGCTTCCTAATTAGGACTTTGGAATCTGGTGAGGTTTGCTTTCCAATTTGCATTTGTGGTCTGGAGACATTAGTATTAAACTCAGGGTATTGGTAGCTAGGCAGTACTTTCTATCTTTTTATCTACATTTTCCCACTTTCACTCTTTCCACTTCTTTGTAAATAAAGCTGCTAAAAGTCATTTTGACTTAAACTGTAGTATTTTTAAATCAGTGAACACAATATTACTTGAGAATTCTGATATTTAGCATAAAACCTAAATTTAAACTCTTATAGGTGGTTTGGTTTCCCAGTCACACAGGACTAGTTTCAAACAATGATCAATTTTCATACTCACTGCCCTCTGTGAAGATTAAATTAACGCTTCCCCTACCCATTTTTAGATTTAATCACCAGAAGCTTATACACCTTTACACTTGAGTGGGGGAAGTCTGTGACCCACATGTGTGATAGTGGGTGACAAACCAGAATCGACTGCCCTCTGGGCAGTCCTAAGCAAAGCCTTAGTTGTAATTGGCACATGTAAAATGGAAAGAATTCACAGGAAGTGACAAAAAGGAAAGATCTTTAAAAATGCCAAGAACTTCCTGTGAAGGACTTTCTTCATCTTGGACTTGACTTTGGAGGAGCTTGGACTTGAGATCTCAACCTGCATCTTTTTGGACTGACACATGGTGAGTGAAAAAAGGCTGACTCCTTTCCTGAATTTTCTGAAGGGACTGGCCTCAGGAGAGACCTACCCTCTTGAGAGAGGCTCCCTGCATCCCCAGGTCCTCAGCTCAAGGCCAAGGCCCCTCCAGCTAAGGACTAGAAGCAAAATACTTAGTTTGTAGCCTAGATATCTTACCCTATCCTTTCTGATTTTCTTACTTTCATTCTTTCTATATTTTATAAATAAATTGTTAAAATAAATCTCTTTGGAATTAATTAAAATTTAAAAATTCCTGGTGATCTTCCTCTTGAATAATCCAGTCCAACCTTTTTATATAAACCCTACAATTTCTACCCCTTACACCTCCTTTGGAGTTTGTGCAGAATCAGACAAAAGTGACCTAAAGTTGCCTCAGTATATTTAACATATCATTATCATCCCATTTACATTGTGGTTTGCTCTCTTCCCCCCTCCCCCCCCAACAAGAATTAACCATAAGTAAAGAAAGTCACTCAGACCAAAGTGGACCATGGGTAAAGTGATATCAGTTCCCTAGAGATGGGAGCCAATGACTGTCCAAACAAATGATCCCTTCCTTAGTAACTAAGCAAGAGAAAAAGCATTTCTGAGAACCACTATACAACTTGTTACTTTTCATTCTTACCTATTACCTTTTTACTCCTACTTTACACTCTCTTTATTCTCTCTTGCTCTTTACTCTTAGTTACTATGCCTTCTTACCTCCTTTCCTTACCTTAACTACTTATTTATTCTATTAGCTACTCTGTAACTATATTCCCTTATAATAAAGCTTGTTTCTTTGGAAAGGAGTCAGTTTGAGTATTAAGCAAGTCTTTGGATGAGACCCAATAAACATTAACCCCATCAGAGTCACTCTACAAAAAATTCATAAAATATCTAGAAGTCAATATACTGAGACCTACTCATGACTTATATTGCAAACTTTGCAATATAAGAGGAAGATATAAATAATTGGAGGTAAATTCATTGCTCATCATGTGAATTTTAGATTTACTCACCCTGCTTAATCCTAACAAACAGGAATGTATACACCCCTACTTAAGGATTAAGTGTTGAGGAGGATGGCCTATGACAGACATGTGCTAGCAACTGACAAATAAGAAACAACTGACAGACCCCCTCGGCTATCCTAAGTCAAGCTTAAGCTACCATTGGTACGTGTGAGATGCAGGAAGTGATGTAAAAAAAAAAGAGTCTATATATTCACATCACTTCCTCTCTCTGGCTCTTTTGGTTGCAGAGGTGGGGAGCTTGGCTTCTCTCTCTCTTTCTCTCTCTCTCTCTCTCTCTCTCTCTCTCTCTCTCTCTCTCTCTCTCTCTCTCTCTCTCTCTCTCTCTTTCTCTCTCTCTCTCTGACGTTGACTCATGGCAGCATTTTAGCGTTTTGGCATCTTGGCATCTTGGCTGGGTCAGGTGAGGCATCTTCCCTGAGCTCTCTCAGAGTTTAGGCTCATTCTTTTTTTTTCCCCTTTACCTTTCCTAAAATGCTATCCTTCTAGGAGGCCCCTCATCTTGGAGGAGGCCTTATGGCTGGAGGTCTCTGAACTCCCCTTGGCTCAGGCTAGATCTGAGAAATCTTATGCCCTTTTCCCTCTCTCTTCTTAATTCCTTCTCTCTATATTAATTCAACCACCATAAAATACCCAGAGTGACTTGAGTATTTTTATTGGGATTTGAATTAATCTCTGGTGACCATAAAGTTAATATATTAGTCAAAACCCCCTAAATTTACCCCTAACAATGGTTTGACTATATCAGTATTATATGTACAAAGATTCCACCTGAATTAATTTACAGATTTAGCAACAAACTAAAACTCCCAATCCTTTATAAGATAGCTGAAAGAAATAGAGGATATCCAACAGGAAACAGCAGAGCTGTAATAGCAGACAGAGTGATCACATAAACTAAACACATATTCCCATTTTATAAAATAAGAAACTGAGCCTAGAAAAGGTTATCAATTTAGTCAGCCAGTGTTAAGAAGATTTTGGAAAGTGATATTCACCAAGGTGGTACAGTAACAATAGTTGCTATAAAATATCTTCCCAGGAGTAGTAGGAAGAAGTAGTTGTGAAGATTAAATTTAACTCTCCCCTGATTATGAAAATTAAATTAATTCCCCTGCCCATTTTTAGATTCAATCACCAAAAGTGTAAACACCCTATTTAAAGTTGAGTGGGGAGATCTGCCCATTTTTAGATATAATCACCAAAGGTGTAAACACCCTATTCACACTTGAGTGGGGTAGGTCTGTGACTTGTGTGCAATAGTAGGTGATGAATCAGAATTAAACTGACTGCCCCTGGGCAGTCCTAAAGCAAAGCTTCAACTGTGGTTGGTAGACATAAAATTAGGGGAAGGCACAGAAAGTGATGCAAAAGAAAGTATCTTTAAAAGGGAGTTACAACTTCCTGAGTGCAGTTTTACTTGGAGATCTACTTGGACTTGAACTTCCTGTGAGAGGCAATTCTTCATTCTTTGGAGTTGAGACTGGAGAAGAATCTGCAGACTGGACCTGAGACCCTGTTCCTGAGGCTGTTCTTAAATCTCTTCCTTTGGATGGACATGTGGTAAATAAAAAAGGCTGACTCCTTTCCTGAATTTTCTGAAAAAACTAGCCTCAGGAGAGACCTACCTCTTGAGAGAGACTTCCCCAGGTCCTTGGCTTTGCCGAAGTCAGCTAAGGACTAACTCTCCCTGCCCAGGTTGAGCCAGGGGCTGGAAGTAAATTACTTACTGCTTAGGCTTCTGATCCTCTCTCTGATTTTCTCACTTCACTCTTTCTATATTTTGTAAATAAATTATAAATAAATCTCTTTGGAATAAATTAAATTCCTCGTGACCCTATTTTGAGATATAATTCAGACCAACATTCTTTAAAATAAAATTAACTCCTTTCCCCCTTACATATCTATCTCTTTCGTACTATACTTCCTTCAGAAAGAGCTGGAAAGTGTAACAGACTGTGTTTTAATAAGGAAATCCAAGGAAAAAAAAATCAGTGATCCATTTTCCCAGCCCAGAACAGCTTAGGAAGGCAGATAGAGATCTGTGAGCACTGGGGATGGAGTGTAGCCAAGAATAGCTTCATGGAACTTTTCATTACATCACTGAAGAGATTAATCTCTTCACAGATTTTGAGATCATCTCTCAGATGGTATATACCCTGGTCATATGGAGTCCCTATGTGTGTGTGTGCCCCTTCACACAGCTATCTTGGTCAATACACTTAACTCACATGCACTGTCCCAGGTATGATTCTGATTTGAAATCACTCTTTCTAATGAGGGTCAATATTTATGGATTCAGTAGCCCAGGAGGTCCCAACAAGGAGTCCTGAGTTCAAGCAGAGCCTGGCTGGATCCTGGATGGATCTAACCCCCAAAAGAAGTTTGAATTCCTGACTCCAGAAAAGTTGCTAAAAGAATATTTAGGTATGGGATCATTTAAAAATCTCCCCCAAATGCAGATGATGGGATTCCCTCTAGAAAATTTATTTAGTGAATGGTATGGGTATCAAGTATAAGATATTTGCTTATTCTACCACAGAAACTTAAAAGATATACAAGATTTACAAATGCAAGTTAGCAAATATAGAAAATGTCTCAAATATACACGTTATATTCCCTATGAAAGGTAAAGAGAGAGAACGCATTCATAAAGGGAGAGGGTTCCAAAAGAGAGGGGTAGAGTGTTTCCACAATTCTTTTTTTAAATCCTTATCTTCAATCTTAGAATTAATGCTGTGTATTGGTTCCAAGGCAGAAGAGCAGTAAGGGCAATGTAATGGGGGGAAAGCAACTGCCCAGGGTAACACAAGAAGTATCCAAGGCCATATTTGAACCCAGGACCTCCTATCTCTCAGCCTGGCTCCTCTATCCATGAGCCACCTAGCCTTAGTTCTTATTGATTCCTCCATAGTTCTTATAGATTCTATTAGGTTCTTTGATAAAAGACCATCCCTTCTGACTCTCAATTATCTTTGATGAACATTTTCATCACTGAAGACCCATAGGAATTTTCCTTTATTATCTCAGCAAGATCCGTTTCCATCAGCAAAGAATCAGAACACATGTATAGTTCCCTTAATCATTCTTGCTACGTTTCTAAGAGAATTAGTTCAATGCTGATGGGTAGAATAGCCTGTTGTTGAGAGGTATGAGAATAATTTTGATATCCCTAATCAATTTAACCAATATTTACTCAATTTATTGTGATTTAATGGGTATAAATGATTGTTCAAGTCAATTAAGTAGTTTGATTTTATTAATAGGAGTCGTGTAGGTTATGATTAAGTACAAAACATGTATTAATGATTATATTGCTTGTATTTGAAATAAAGGATAGATATATACTTTATCAGATACAAATTTTATACTTCATTAGTTAAGCCTATAATAACTTGTATTAGAGATTTGTTTTATGGGCACTATTCTCCCATCCACTCCTCTGAATGAACTGAGAGAATCACATTTAAAAAAACCATTTTCCTGTCATAGGTGTTCATACTCACTGTAACCCAGAATATTAATGACTAGTGGAAAGCCTTAGACTACTGATGACCAAGTACTAGTGATGGGCATCTCCTTTAGCTTATCATACAGTTTTCCTCACTTCTGAAAATGATCAATCATGAATTATATAACCTTAGTCTATTTTTATAGATCTTTCAATCTATAAAAACCCCAGTGTGCAAGCAGAGAGATCTTTAAGCATGAGAAAAGGTGCTGGATTAAATTGATTAGGGACCACTGCTCACCTCAATAAATTGATTTATACTCAGACATCTGCCTCTGTTTCTTTTTGTTGTGGATTGGAATTTTGGGGTCCACAGAGGCAGCATAGCACAGAATAATGCACTGGAAACCAGCTTCAAGGTCATAAGGATCTGTGTTCGTGTTCTTCCCTGACTGTGTAACTCTGGGCAAGTCACTCAATATTTAAGAGGTCAAAGGAATTCCCTAAGGCTCTAAGTTGCAGAATAATTGCCAATCTATATTTATAGAGGGAGGTTCCTTACTTATTTTCTTCTACTTGGTGAAATCCCAGGTTAGTACTAAGAAAAAGAGTGGAGTAAGGGAGAGAAGGAGAGGGAGAGGGGGGTGGTAGAGAGAGAAATAAATAAAAATAAGAAAGAGAGAGAGGAAGAGAAAGAAAGAAAAAAAAGAAAATGAAGGAGGGAAGGAAGAAAGAAAAGAAGAGGGAGAGAAGGAGTCAGGGAAGGAAATAAAATATATTTTGGTCTGCATTTGGACTCTATCAATTCTTTTTTTTTTTTTAAACCCTTACCTTCCATGTCTGAGAAGCTTGGAAGTGTCTGAGGCTAGACTTGAACCTAGGACCTCCTGTCTCTAGGCCTAGCTCTCAACCCACTGAGCTACCCAGCTGCCCCCTCCATCAATTCTTTATTGGAGGGTAAATGGCATTTTTCATCATGAGTCTCTGAAATTGTCTTGGATCACTGTATTGTTGACAGTAAGTAAGGCATTCACAGTTATCCATTAAAAAATATTGCTGTCACCATGGACATGTTCTCCTGATTTTGCTTACTTCTCTTTGCATCAGTTGATGTAAGTCTTTCTAGATTTTTCCTAAATCTTCCTGTGAAGAAACATACTGTTATCATGGGAACTTGTTCCCCAGATAATACCCTAATGGAGCCCCTTGTCCCCAAATACTAAAACTACCATTTATGTCCTGCCATATGTTATCTCAAGTCTTCAGGTTTCACTGACCGAAATATGTTAAAAAGGAAACATCTGGGACTAATATTGATGTGTCTTCACTATTCATGCCTGGTTTTCAAGGCAACCCCCACCCCCAGCCCCTCTATATAAACCAGACCTATGCAATGCTTGAGGTCTTCCGCTTCTTATGGAGGACCAAGCTTGAATAAAATACCTTTTGTGTATTGCATTACCATGTGTGTCTCCTCCTTGGAAACTGAACCAGAACTGGACTGAACACCTGTTCATCATTTCTTATAGCACAATGGTATTACATTGCAATCATGAACCACAATTTGTGCAATCATTCCTCAATTGATTGACATTCTCTCAATTTCTAATTCTTTGCTACCACAAAAAAAGTGTAATAAATATTTTTGTACAAATGGGTCCTTTTGCCTTTTTTTTTGTTCCCTTTGGGATGCAGAACTAGTAATATTACTGGGTCAAAGGGTATGGATGGTTTTAGAACATTTTGGGCAGAATTCCAAATTGTTCTCCAGAAAGGTTGGATTAGATCACAATTCAACCAAGAGTGTATTAGTGTCCCAATTATTTCACACATCCTGCAACATTTGTCATTTTCCTTTTCTGTCATATTGGCTAATCTGATAGGTATGGGGTGATACCTCAGAGTTATTTTAATTTGCATTTCTCTAATGGAAGTGATTTTGAGCATTTTTTCACATAACTATAGATGGCTTTGATTTCTTCATCTGAAAACTATTCATATTCTTTGATCAGGTGGTCAACTTTTCTGTATATTTGAGAAATGAGACCTTTATCAGATATTTATAGCAAAAAAATTTCCCCGAGATTTCTACTTTCCTTCTAATCTTATTGCATTGGTTTTTGTTTGCATAAGCAATATAATATTATCAAAATTATCCATTTTACATCCTATAATGCTCTCTATCTCTTGTTTGGTTCTAAATTCTTCCCTTATCCACGGATATGACAACTACCTCCTCCTCTAAATTTTCTTATGGCATCAACTTTCATATTTATATCATGAACCCATGTTGACCTTATCTTGCTATATGGCAGCCTTGGCAAACCTTATCTCAGTTTGAATGCCCAGAGGGCAAATTCAAGCTATCTGTCAGTCCCCCATTTACCAGAGAGAGCTGAGGGAGGAAGGGCTTGTTTTGGGTGGCTAGACAGAGGGTTGGGACATGCAAAAAATGTCCTTGGCCACTGGGAAGAGGGGGAACTGAGCAGCTCCCTGAGTACTAGCTCTGCTTGAGTGCCATGTCTTCACCAATGCTGGTATATGGTATGAGATGCTAATATGTCTCCCGTCTCTAATTTTCTAATTTTCCCAACAGTTTTGGTCAAGTAATGAGTTCTTGCCCCAAAAGCTTGGATCTTTTGATTTCTCAAACATTAAATCACTATTGTCATTTCTTAGTAGTATAAAAATAAATTTAGTCTCTAGTAATAGAAATATATTTTATGAGGTTTATTAAGGATTATTAGAAATCAAGGAATAAAGAAAATACAAAATAATAAAACCACATGCCTAGGGCTGATTAGTCCATTCAAAGCTTACTTACTACAACTTGCAAAAGCAGGAAGGAGAAGAGGCTGAGGTAAGCATTACGGCCAGTTAAAATACTAATTGTGATCTCACCCAGGTGGAGACTCAGGTGAGATTATAGGGAACTCTGGGAAATACCAAGGACTTCTGGGGATTAAAGTCTAGGGTTCAAATCTCCATTTTACATTCCACCTGAGGCCCAAGGAAGACTAGTCTCTCCACTGTGTAAAGATTAAAATTTAAGGGAGACTGAGGCAGGTAGAAATTAGTTTCTCTCTGCAAGGAGTATATTTTATTTAATTTAAGAATTTAAGAATATAGTTATAGTGGTAGTCTCTCGGTGATCGAGTATGATTATTGTCTTTGTGCAGTATCTACGGTGTACCCTCATGTGGCTTTGAAGTCCAAAGGCTGAGGTGCAGAGTTAGTGGCACATGGGGCATGGGACGCCAGTTGTTACGGGAGGTGAGGTTGTGGCCTGGTGTTGGTGTTCACGTGCAGCGGCAAGACGTCGACGTCGCTCATCTTCAAAGGTGGTGGCGACATGGTGAATGTGGGTTCGCCAGCTGCTTCTGTCAGAGGCAATGAGTTCTAGTTGCTTTGGTGTGATGCCAGTCCACTTCAAGTTGGACTTTAGCTGATCCTTGAATCTTTTCTTTGGTCGGCCTTGTTTCCTGAGTCCAGCTGACAGTTCACCATAGAATACCTGTCTTGGTATTCGCTGTGGGTCCATGCGGATGATGTGTCCAGACCATCGTAGCTGGGTTTTGAGGACCAGGACTTCGATGCTGGTGGAGTTGGCTCTGTCAAGGACTTCCTGGTTGGTGATTCGGTCCTGCCATTGGATCCTCATGATTGACCGGAGAGTGCATTGGTGGAATTGTTCCAACTGCTTCATGTGCTTTCGGTACAGTGTCCATGTCTCACAACCGTACAGGAGCGAGCTGAGGACCACTGCGTCATACACTTTGAGCTTCGTCGCAGTGCTTACACCTCTGTGTTGGAGGACTTTGCAGCACAGCCGCCCAAGTGCCTGGCTGGCCTTTTGGATCCTGGCATTAATCTCGTGGTCTAGGGACCCATTATTGGCGATGGTGCTGCCCAGGTGCTTGAAAGTGTTGACGTTAGAAAGCTGTGTGCCGTCGATTGTAATGCATGGCTGGTTAGTTGGCCTCCCTGGTGCGGGTTGGAACAGCATCTCTGTTTTGCTGAGGCTGATAGTCAGGCCAAACAGTTTTGTTGCTGTAGAGAATCTGTCCACAATGGTTTGAAGATGATTTTCTTGGTGGGCCATGAGAGCACAGTCATCAGAGAAGAGAGCTTCCAGGATGAGTCTCTCTGTTGTCTTTGTTTTTGCGTCAGGCGGCGAAGGTCGAATAGTGAGCCATCCAGTCGGTATTTGATGTAGATGCCCAGATTTAGATCCATCACAGCATGTTGTAATACTTGGATGAAGGATAGGTTGAATAGTACCAGAGTGAGGACACAGCCTTGTTTCACGCCATTGGAGATGTTGAAGTGATTGGAAGTCTCTCCACCAGATAGGACTTCCCCTGTCATGTCGACATGAAAGAGCTGGATCAGTTTGATGGATTTTTCTGGGCAACCAGGCTTGCTAAGGATCACCCACAATGCGTCCCTGTTCACTGTATCAAATGCCTTTGTCAGGTCTATGAAGACAATGTAGAGACTCAGGTTCTGCTCAAGGCATTTTTCCTGCATTTGCCTCACCGTGAAGACCATGTCGATGGTGCTGCGATCTGGTCGGAAGCCACATTGTAATTCAGGCAGGTTCTGCTCTGAAACAGATGACAGGAGTCTGTTGAGTATAAAACAGGCGAGGATCTTTCCAGCAGTGGAGAGTAGTGAGATGCCTCTGTAGTTGTCACAGGCTGCTTGTGAGCCTTTGTTCTTGTATAGGGCTACGATGGAGGCATCTCTGAGTTCTGGGGGCATGTCTTCTTCCTCTTCCCATATGCTGGTAAGCACTATGTGGAATGCCTGGAGCTCCTTTCCATTTAAGGCCTTGTACACCTTGGTTGGGATCCCGTCTTTACTGGGTGCCTTGCCTGTACTCATTTGTTTAATGGCTTTTTGGACTTCCTCTATTGAAGGAGGGATGCCAAGTTGTTCAATGGTGTGGTTTTGGGGGATCTGGTCAAGGGCGCTTTGGTCGACTGAAGAGGGTCGGTTGAGAAGCTGACTGAAGTGTTCTTTCCACCTTTTGCTGATGCCTTTTTTATATTTTATGAGAGTGTCACCATCAGAGGATAACAAGGGAGTGGTGGTGGGTTTTAATGGCCCATAGACAGTCTTGAGGGCACTGAAAAATTGTTTGTAGTTTTTCGTATCAGCAAAGCGCTGGATTTCTTCTGCCTTTTTTTCCCACCATCGGTCTTGCATCTTCCTGATCTCACGCTGTGCCGTGGCTTGGAGAGACTTGAATCTGTTCTTTTTAGGAGCAGAGTTTGGGTTATTTTGCCACTCCATAAAGGCTTTGTTCTTCTTGCTCAATAGGCCTTCAATAGCAGTGTTGTTCTCCTCGAACCAGCCCTGGTGGTTGCGTTGTTTGGGGCCTAGGACTGCCTTTGATGTTTCCTTCACTGCGTCTCTGAACTGGTTCCATTTCTCGGTTCAGCTTCCAGTGAGTGGTCCCTTGGCAGACAGCTTGTCGTCCAGGCAGGACTGGAATGTTTGCAAATAAGATGGATCTCTAAGACGACTCACGTTGTAAAATGTGCGAACTGTCTGGATGCGTTTTGGATGGCGAGGCTCAATGCTCATTTGAAGAGTCGCTCTAACCAATTGGTGGTCTGTCCAGCATTCAGCTCCTCTCATGGCTCTGGTGATCTGTACATCCTGGATGTCTCGCAGGCATACAATGATGTAGTCAATGAGATGCCACTGTTTTGATCTTGGGTGCATCCACGTTGTTTTATACTTGTTCGCCATTCTGAACACAGTGTTTGTGATAGTGAGTTCGAACTCTGAGCATTTGCTGAGTAGCAGTAGGCTGTTGTTGTTCATTTTGCCCATGCCATGTTTGCCGAGTACTCCTTTCCATCTTTCATGGTCCTGTCCAACGCGGGCATTGAAGTCTCCCAGTAGTATCAGCTTGTCATTTGTGGGCACTGAGTGCAGGATGACACTCAGGTCAGAGTAGAACTGCTCGATGGTCTCCTCTGTGCTGGTCAGTGTTGGGGCATATGTGCTGATGATTGTGGCATACCGGTCTTTGCTGAGAGGCAAACGGATCTTCATGAGCCTCTCGCTGATGCCCACAGGCAAGTCTGGCAGCTGTTTGAGCAAACTGGTCTTGATGGCCAGGCCAACACCATGGATTCTGTCTTCATTTGAGGCTCTACCTTTCCAGAAGAAGGTGTATCCAGTGGTGGGTTCACTGAGTGATCCCTCTTCTGGTAAGCGTGTTTCGCTTAAGGCTGCGATGTCAATGTTATATCGCACCAGTTCTTTACCGATTAGAGCTGTTCTTCTCTCAGGTCTTGGGGTATTCTCTCTATCAAGTAGTGTCCTGATGTTCCATGCTCCTAGTAGGAGTTTCTTTGTATTTTTTCTTTGATTTTGACTGCTTAAAGGGATGACTCGCCAGCCGCGGTGTGCTGACCGGGTGTTTGTAGGGCAGGAAATGTTTGGGACACCTTTTCTAGTCCCCTCCCTTGATTAGGGTGAGCAGTGCTGTCCTAGAGAGGGCTGCTCAGTCGCCCAGGATGCTGCTGAACATCTCTGCTGCTCACAGGGCCGAGCGACCACTGGTCCGTGGGCCACCTACGTGCAGGATCGTGACTACAACTGCCAGTGGTCACTTCCACCTGTTGCATCGCCACTCCCCCATCACTGCAGGTCTTGAAGAGGGTGGACGGAGTTAGGATAGATGAGTGTGCACAAAGATACTTGTGCATGAAGGAGATTTAAGTGGAAAAGCCGATGCACAGAGACAGTCCCACTCTCTCGGCGTTGGAAGCCTGGGTCCAGTGGCACGAAAAATTGTTACTCCTGGAGACTTCCTCAGCTGCATTGGATGGTCGTGTTGTCCTTTGTGCTCCAACACACCCTAAGCACTCCACAGTGCTTTGCTGCGTTGCCCTCTCAGCTGTTGAACCTTCTTATTGGTTTCTTCCATCTGTTCAGCCAAAGCAGTCTTCACATGCTGGGTGAGCAAAGCCCTGGTTCACCAAGGGTCGATGACCCGATGGCTACCCTCACAAGGTTTGGCCGGCCTGTCGAAGCCGTTGCCCGGGGTGTAGCTGCTGCCACATGCTAGCAGCTATTGGGAGCCACAAGTGAGAGCTGGGTGTCAGATGGGGGCAGAGGCTGGAGAGCTGCCCTAGGAGGGCATGACAAGCCCTCCATACCAGAGATACTACCCCTCCCTGAGCACCCCATACACTCCATTTAATTTTATTTAATTAATTAATTAATTTATATTTATGTTTATTTATTTATATTTAAGAATATACAAGTAAGAAAAAACACGTGCCTAGGCCAGAGGCCTAGACAAGACCTCACCTACATTATGGAAAGAGCCACGTCTGCCCCAAAATGGAAGTCCAAAAGAGAGAGCTCAAAAGCCTTTGCAATCAGCTTAAGTACCTTCTTGATCTCGCCCACCTCAGAATTCTGTGAGATTACAAAGCATTTTGGGGAAGTGGAGCAAGGACTTGTGGGGATTGAAGTCCAGAGTACAAATCTCAATTTTACAGCTGGGTCTTGTAAACATACCAACTTTGAAATTATAATAATTTGAGGATAAGAGGAAAAGAGAACAAAACCAATTGCTAGGCACATTGACAAAAAGCCAGTTAGGGGGCAGTCTCCTTTGGCATGAAAGTATACATATAAATAAATGTTCAATCAACCACACCCAAAGTTCATTCTTCATCTTCTCATGCAGCTTGTGATCTGTGGAGGCATCAAGGACTTCTCCAAACAGTTCAGTCTCTGGCTTCAGAGAGGTAGCATATTTCTTAACCTAAATCTCTCAAGGAATTTAAACTTTGCAATTTAAAATAATGATAATTTTATACCCAGAAGGGGGTGATTGAAAATCACAGGGATCACTTAGGGATGCATGGCTGAGTTATGAGGTATATGAATCAATTGGTAAGAGAAATCAAAAACATAAAAAAATCCAAATAAAAAAAGATAATTTCTGGATGAAATATAGACTATCAAAGTCTTATGTGTAAAAATTCCAAGTAAAGGAAAAATAAATCTATAACAGGTCCTTGAATCAGGGCCCAATTAAATGATATAAGCGATTACCCAGTCAGTAACTAGGACTACACAAAGTTTGCCACATTATGAAAGACAGAAAAAGGGACTAGATTATAGGAGCCAGGTAGGAGCCAAATTTGAGATACTTGTCTGTAAGCATTTTCACGAAGAGTGTGGATACAAGGAAGGCCTATGTCTTAACGTATGTCAAGTGTCACAACCTTGAGTCTCACACTAGGTTTAAGTCCCTTGTATTGGCTTAGAATTTTCATCAACCCCTTTGGGATTGGTTGATCTCTGACCTTGTGCTCGATTGGCACTATGCAGTTTAGCTTTATGCTTCTTTGACCCTGTGCAATGGCTCTTTTTGTATTATCTTTTCCTGTGTAAACCTTAAAATTTCTTAGACTTATAAATGTTGGAAATTTCACCATTGGGAAATATCATACTTGAAAATTTTCCTACTGATAGTCTATTGGAATGTGAACCCCCTTGGCATGGGAGGGTCTTTCTCCTCCCTACTTAAGATTACTTTAGGACAGAAACCTTTTGCTAAACAATGGGAAGGACTTTGACCTATGCTTAAGCATAGAACAGGAAGTTCTTTGAGTCATGATTGATTTTAGAATTGATACAATCTCCACCCTACTCAGTCCTAACAGGATTTAGGAAGGGCTACAGCCTAGATCAAAATTTAATTATTTGAGAATATGACCTTCAACAGACATGTGCAAATCCACAGACCTCTGGGCGGTCCTGGATTAAGCTAGAGCCACCATTGGCACAGGGAAGACATGGACAGTGATTGGTAGATGTGAGAACTGAGGGGAGGGAACTTGGATGGTTTCCTTAAAGATAGTGGGGTCTGAGGATTAGGGAGGTTGGAGAGGTTTTGCTCTGAGAGGTTGTGCTCTGAGAAGCTTGCTCTGAAGGAAGCTGGAGGTGGAGGCCCCTGAGACTGTTTCTCCATTTTGGTCACGTGAGTGATAGGGACTGATCTCCTTTCTTTGCCTCAGCTATCTAAGGGCTTGGGCCTTTTGGCCCAGCCTAAACAGAGGGGGTATTTATGCCCTATTCCCTTCTCTCTCTCTCTCTCTCTCTCTCTCTCTCTCTCTCTCTCTCTCTCTCTCTCTCTCTCTCTAATACCTTTCTTCCTCCTGTTTGTAATTAAACTCCATAAAAGGTTGACTGCTGACTTGAGTTTTCATTTAGGAATTACATAGCTGAATTCCTTGGCGACCTTAAATTAATATATATCAGTCTTTTAAAGTGATTTCCTTGTCACACCTGGAATCAGGCAAAGTCCCATAATTTTTTTTAACAATTAGTGGCATCATTTTTACAGTCTCAAGCTTTTGGGGCATGCATTGACATTATAGCAAATGTATTTTAAACTTATATTACTGCAAAATCAAAAAAGTTAAACAAAATCTTAATACTGGTGACATGTGCTTCAAATATAAAAAGGAGAGAAAAAATAAAACTGAAACAGTATATTGCACATTCAAGAAAAATATAAAAATAAAAGTGTTTTAAAAATAAAAATATAGGGGGCAGCTGGGTGGCTCAGTGGATTGAGTGTCAGGCCTAGAGATGGGAGGTCCTAGGTTCAAATCTGGCCTTAGACACTTTCCAGCTGTGTGACCCTGGGCAAGTTACTTGACCCCCATTGCCTAGCCCTTACCACTCTTGTGCCTTGGAGCCAATACACAGTATTGACTCCAAGATGGAAGGTGAGGGTTTAAAAAAAATATATATATATATATATATATAGCTTATAATCATTGACACACTGTGTCAGCTAAGGAAATATAGAATAAAAGGTTTCTCACCAAAAATGAGATCCATTTCCTCTTCATATCTGGCCATGATCCACTGTGAATACAAGCAAATTTTTACAAAGTAACAGTTTTTTACAAAGAACAGTAGTTTAAAATCCCCAAAATTCTCAATAGCCCAATTAATTACAATAGCAAACAAACCCACTATCATATTTTACATAAGTTGTTGTATGACATTTAAAGAAACTGGATACTTGTCACAAGTTTTTCAGGTGTAGCAATGTTTCAACCTTGACAAACATATTTTTAAACAAAGTAAAACTTATTTGGGTCTAGAACACCATCAAGAAATCTAGATATCATTACAAAAATGTGGCAGAGGAGTCTAGGAAAAACCCAAATCTCTGTACTGTTGATGTTGGGTAAAGTGAGCTGAAGAGTTACAAATGAGAGATGCTCCTCTTTTGGGAGCCATCCAGGGGTACCATGCCCTGGGATTAACTTCCCAGCTCCTTTGGTATGAGACTGTGATGTCCATTCACATTTTTGTAAATGTGGTAGGTGGGGATTATAATTGTATTTCACTTCAGCTACTAAAATGGACCTTTCCTCCTGTTAGGGGCAGGCAAAATGACCAGAGTTGTTGGGGAAAAATATCTAAAAATCATGTCTAAAAGACCCCTTAAAATCAATTTGAGATATTTAGCTCATTAAAATTTTCAAAGGTTGTTATACAATTGTAACCAGTTCTGATGAAGTCCATCTATCCTCTATGTGACAATTTACAAAGTCAAAAATAGTAAAAAGATATTTTTATATGGGCTTATTCAATAATATTTGTTCAATATAGTTATAGGGGAACAGCAACAGAATATAACAGTAGTTAAAACCCAGTACATTAAAATGATTCAGTGTAATAGAATAGTATTGAATACATTAATATATGATATACCTTTTGGGCAGTTTGATTAGTATGACATTGAATAGTCTAATTTAGATAAAATTGTCATTTTTTATTATATTTTCTCAGCCTTCTTGTGAGCAATGACTATTTTTCCAATTGTTTAGATTTAACTTTGTTTGTGTGAAAAGTATTTTTATATAACTACTGAGTTCATCTTGGCAAGTAGATTCCCAAATATTTTATATTATCTGCCATTAATTTAAATGGAATTTGTCCCTAATCCCTTGCTTCTGGGCTTTGTTGGTAATATAGAAAAATGCTGATAATTCATGTAATTTTATTTTATAACCTGAAATTTTGCTAAAGTTTTAATTAACTCAACTAATTTTAGTTGATTCTCTATACTATCATATCATCTGCAAAGATATAATTTTGTTTCTTCACTGTCTTTTCAAATTTCTTCCAATTATTTTTCTTTTCTTATTGCTTATAGTACAATATCAAATAATAGTGGTGATAATGGGCATTCTCATTTCACCCCTAATCTTATTGGGAAGGCTTCTAGCTTGTCCCCATTACATATAATTCTTGTTGATGGTGTTAGATAGATAGTACTTATAATTTTAAGGAAATTTCCATTTATCCTTATGTTCTCTTTTAAGGTTTTAATAGGAATGGATGTTGTATTTTGTCAAAAGCTTTTTCTGTATCTATGAAAATAATATGATTTCTATTGGTTTTGTTTTTAATATGGCCAATTATATTGATAAATTTCCTATTAAACCAGTCCTACATTCCTGGTATAAATTCCACTCAGTCATAGTAAATGATTCTTGTGATATATTGCTATAATATTCTTGCTAGTATTCAAACATTTTGCATCAATATTCATTATTAAGATTATTATAGTTTTCTTTCTCTATTTTTGTTCTTCCTTGTTTAGGTAAAACCACCATGTTTGTATCATAAAAGAAATTTTGTAGGTTTCCTTTGCCTATTTTTCTGAATAGTTTATAAAGTATTTGGATTAATTGTTCTTCCTCCTTCCTTCTCTCTCTCCTTCCCTTCTCCCTCCTTCCTTCCTTCCTTCCTTCCTTCCTTCCTTCCTTCCTTCCTTCCTTCCTTCCTTCCTTCCTTCCTTCCTTCCTTCCTTTCTTTCTTCCTTTCTTTCTTTCTTTCTTTCTTTCTTCCTTCCTTTCTTTCTTTCTTTCTTTCTTTCTTTCTTTCTTTCTTTCTTTCTTTCTTTCTTTCTTTCTTTCTTTCTTTCTTTCTTTCTTTCTTTCTTTCTTTCTTTCTTTCTTTCTTTCTTTCTTTCTTCCTTCCTTCCTTCCTTCCTTCCTTCCTTCCTTCCTTCCTTCCTTCCTTCCTTCCTTCCTTCCTTCCTTCTTTCCCTAGGAGGGGGAAAAGGAAGAGGGGAGGAAGACGACATGAATCATGTAACCATGGAAAAATATTCTAAATCAATCAGTAAAATAAAATGGGCAAGATTTGGAAACAAATTGGATAAAGTTGTGGATATGCAGTAAGAGAGACTACTTGTAAGCCTAGGTGACAGGCAGAAAGGTAGTTCTCTCAACTGTAATCAGGAAATTCAGAAGAGGAGGGTGGGTTTGAAAAGAGTAGTGGGAAAGGAAATGAGTTCAGTTTTGGACCTGTTTAGTTTTAAATGTTTAGGGCACATCCAGTTCCAGACGTCTACAAGGAGTTGGAGATCAGCAATTTACATGTGCCTGATAGACAAAGGGTGTGGCCTGGGACACTGAAAGAGTGAAGGTCAGGCCATACAAATTGTATATCTGAAAGTTAGGACTTGAACTCGGGGTTTTCTCATGCCAAGGTAGGTCTTTTATTCACTATGTATCCCGGTCTCTGGGGTAGCTCTCTGGCAGAGTGGATAGAGTGCTGGGCCTGGAGTCAGGAAGACCTGAATTCAAATCTAGCCTCAGCCACTTCTTAGCTTTGTGACCCTGGGCAAGTCGCTTAACCCTGTTTCAGTTTCCTCATCTTTAAAATGAACTGTAGAAGGGAATGGGAAATAACTCCAGGATCTTTGCCAAGAAAATCCCAAATGGGATCAAGAAGTGTTGGGCAGGCTAAACAATAACAGCAAATCTCGGGTCTCTCTCATCTCTCCTCCTCTTTCTTTCCCTTATCTTTTGTCCTAGATCAATTCTAAGACAGAATCGGTAAGGGATAGGCAAATGGGGTTAAGTGACTTGCTCAAGGTTACACACCTAAGAAGTGTTTGAGACCAAATTTGGAACCCAGGAACTCCCGGTCTCCAAGCCTGGTGCTCTATGCACTGTGCTACTTGGCTGCCAGGAGTAGGGCTTTCAAGGACAGATAGGACATCAGTGCGCCTCGGAGCAGCTCGCCCTCTCCGGCCTCACTTTCCTCATGTGTAAAATGAGAGGTCCTTTCCTCCTCTTCAATCCTGGGATTCCCTTAAGGAATAAAGACAGCAGAGCTGGCAGGGTCTGGAGTGAGGGAACTCCTGCCTTGGGATTTCTATGGGAAACCGAACCCCAGCGACCTCTTCGAAACTCTACCCCGCGGCGGTTTGGGAGTCAGATGCCTCAGAGAAGGTTAGTCCTCCAGGATCCTAGCCAGCGCCAGAGAGAAGGTGGACGCTCTGTCCCTATCACCGCTCGTCTCTATGGTTCTGGTTTCCGCCGCGCTCCCAGAAGTCTTTGGGTGACTGGTCTATTTTCCCCAGTCCACGGAGGAGGAGTCCTTGGAGCAGGAAGCCGTATCCGGCAGCGCCAGCCACACTTTAAGTTCCTCTGCAGCCCGGGCCCCTCCGCCGCCGCCGCTCCCGCCTTTGCAGCCATCACCATGGCGCCCCCCACAGGTACTCCCTCGCTCTCGCTCTCCCTCTCCATCGAGGGCCGCTGTCCACGCCGCTCCCGTTAGGGCAGCCTTCCTGAGGGAGAGGGAGCAGGGTCTGGAAGCCAGGCAGCTTGGTCCTAGAATACAGCCCCCCCCCCCCCGACCACTCCCTTGTACCTCAGGAACCACTAGCCAGGGTCCCCTTGTTCTGGGTGCCGGGACTGGGAACTGGGGTTCTATAGTATTGGGGCTGCTTGTATACTTCTCACATTCCCTTCCTTCTACCCCAGGGATCTTCAGCCATGGCAACCTTATCCTTCTGGGTGAAGGGACTGGTAGCTAGGGAGCCCAAGTCCAGTAATCCTGGGACTCCTCAGCACAATCTCCCCCAAACCCCACCTTCACCCCACCCCTACTTCAGTCTATTAGCCAAGGTACCCTTGAAGTTTTGGATACAGGGACTGGGAACCGGGGAGTCTGGGTCTTGTAATACTGGGGCTGCTCGAACCTCCATTCCACCCTCACCCCCTTCCATGATTCTGGGGGTTTCAGGGAAAGTTGCAGTAGACCAAAGCTGTAAGTTTGTACACAGAGAGTCTGGGTTCAGCTACTTACTACCTGTTGGACAAATCACTCCTCTGCTCTCCAGCTTCCTCCATCAAGCTGAATAGGAGAGTCAATGTGGTCTAATGCCGAGAACTCTGGGTTTGAAGTCAGAGGTTCTGGTTAAAATTCTTCGTCTGTTTCTTTGCTGCCTTTTGATCTTGGGTATTACTTCCTCTCTAATCCTAAATTTCCTTATTCATAAAAAGGTGAATGGACTTGAAGTCCTTTCAAGCCCTGAAGCCATGTTATAGATGTGCCTGAATGGTCTCTTCAGATCATTTCCAGTTCCAAAGCTGGAATCTTATGATTCTACCAGATCTTCTCAGCTCCATCTCTAATGCTTTTCACGGGATTATATAGATTTAGAGTTGGAAGAGACCTTATTAACCTTATTAGTCATCTGGTTCAATCCTCTCATTTTACAGATGAAGAAACTGGCTAAATTATGCAAGTTGGTCCATCAGTCAGTCAGTAAAACATATTAAGCACTCATGTGCTAGGAACTGTACTGAACACTTAAGAAAAAAGACAAGACAAAAACATTCCTTTTCCAGGAGTTCACCTTCTAATGGGTAGACAAACTGCAAATAACTATGTATATAAAATGTAATTTTTTAAAACTATCTGTTATCCATTTGATTCAAATGGAAAGTAATTTCCAAGAGAAGATACCAATAGTTTGAGGAAGAGAAGAGGTAACTGAGGCAAAAAGTCTACTTTAGACCACCTGGTCCTCTTAGAGCATCCCATTTCTCTGTGTTGAATTTCAAGGTAGGAACTGGGACTAGGGACCACCACCAGATATTGGGTTTCTCAAAAGGTGCCATGCCTTCTAGTCCTGAGGCATAGGTTTGGGCTCTGGAAACAGAAGCCCAGATTATTACATCAGCAGAGGTTAATGTTCCATGTCCCACCAGACTTCCCTCTAATACTGTAGTATCTAGGAGAAGAGCCTAGAGTTCCTCTTCCCACTAGCCCCTCGCCTCCATTTCAAGCTGATGTTGCTCATCCTCTATTCTATATTTGAGAGAGCCTAGGCATTCAAGTTCTCTCAGGGGAAAAAGAGAACTTTCTACCCAACCAGATTTTCCTTTTCTAAATATGGTTGCTTGCTTAGTCTAGGGAATTGGGAAGCCAGAGTCACCCCAGTAAAGGCAAGCATTGCTTATTTCACTAGACCCATACTTTCTATTAGATTTGGGCTCATGATTAGTTCCTAAGAAGCCTGGGCTCTCCTGAGGCTGGGGCTCTGGATCCTTCCAAATTCTTCCATTCTCTTCCCCAGTGGTTGAGTGCAAAAGTTGAGGCTTCTCATTCTGCTAGAGAGCATCCTTTTATGCCTGACTGCTGAGCTTGAGCACAGGGACCAGAGGTTGGATACAATGAATAAAAAGATGGAAAACATCCTTACTTTTGAGGAGCTTGCAGTCCAATAGAGGAGATAAAAACAAATACACAAATATCAGTAATAAAGAGCATATGGGTGGTTAAATGTAAAGGAGAAATCCAGAATTGTGTGTAAAATTTGAGGAGAGATTACCTTTGACTGGAAGGGTCATGGAAGAGTGGTGCCTGAGCTTAAAGAAAGGGATCCATTAAAAGAGATCCATTTTAGGAAAGAATGAGAAAGGAGGAAGGTAAGAGAAAAGGTGAGAGGAGAACAAAGAAATCCAGTTTGGCTAACTCAAAGGAGTCATGCATGATAAAGCTTGGAGGTTAGGTTGGAACCACAACCCATATTGTCCAGGGCTTACAATGTCCAGAGAAAGAATGTATACTTGTTTCTGTAGACAACTTTAAAACTGAAGGGTTTTGAGTAGTGAGAAATGGATTGATAAAGATTAGGTCAAAGGTAGAAGAGATCAATGGGGAGAGATTGGTAACCAGGAAAACCAGTTAAAAAGCAATGTCAATAGTCCAGGTAATGAGGACCTAAAGTAGGATGGTGGCTATGGGAACAAAAGAAGGAAAGAGAGAGAACATCAAGAAACATGGGAAGATTTAAATGTTACATGGAGCAAAGCCAAAGAACAACATACAGAATAACTGCAACAGTGTAAATAAAAACAAGACTAAATGGCTATAAAATCTGAGTCCAATAACAATGTTGCTACCCTCCTCTCAAAGTTAAACACGTGTCCTTTCTCTTATTGTTAAACTACAAAAATGGGAAGAGATGAATACCACCAGTTACAATCACTGTGGGGAGTTTTTTTAAATTGTCTGTTGTTTCAAAACAAAACACATCCCCTTACTCACCCCTCAAAAAAGGAGGGGACTAATGAGAAAAACACATGATATTGTGGGATTGGAAATGTCTAGACTTCGTATCTGATTAGCTGGAGAGAAAAAGACTGATTTGGTGCACATTTATTTAGTGTCTCTGCTGAGCATTCTACTCGGTGCTGGCAAGGATGCAAAAATGAATGATAGTTTGCCCTTTTGGGGATTATAGTCTAGCAGGGCCCAGTAAAAGAGAGACATAAGCAAGTTTAAGTGACAACTGAAGAGTACAGAGTGTTAGAAGATCATATGAGGAAGAGAACACTTCTATTTGGGTACATTTGTATGTTTATGTCCCATCTCTTCAACTAGCATGGTTTTAGACTCCTCTGTATTGTCAGTGCCGAGACCCATAATGGCAAACCTATGGCACATGTGCCAAAGATGGCATGCGAGACCTCTCTAAGCGTGGGTGCACTGTCCCCAGTAGTTACTAGAAAGGTAGAGGGACTCTGGCAGAGCTGCTCCCTTCTCTGAGTGGAGTACTCAGTCCACTTCCCTCTCTTTCTCCCTCCATTGTCTGGGGTAAGGCAGTGACTGGGCGGGGAGGCCACTTGCTCTCTGGGAGCAGGGCATGGCACTCTGGTCTGGGGGAAATGGGGCATAGCACATGGTTTCTAAAAGGTTCACCATCACTGGCCTAGATAGTGCTTTGAACTTTAGTCAATGTCCTGTAAATGTTTGATGATACTTGAAATTCCATTCTCTTAGACCCTATTTTGTGTACTGTGATGGGAAGGTGATATACTAATATAGAACTTGGTTCTTTACTTCTGGAGAAACTATACCTCAGTTTCCCTCCCTATAGCAGGAAAGATAAATGCTGGGGCTTCTAAGATACCTACAAGATTGTATCTGGGTGGGCATCAGTAAGCATGTGCTATTTGTTTATCCATTTCACCAATCCATATATCTGTCTTTGTTGTGCAGGAGATGTCCTGGATAACGTGTCTCCATGTTCTGTAGCAAACCACTTAAGGTGGGACTTGACAGCAGGACAGATTGAAAATCTTACTAATGAACTCATTGAAAAAACCAAGCGTGTGTATGATCAAGTGGGATCTCAGGAGTTTGAAGAAGTATCCTATGAGAGTACTCTCAAAGCATTGGCTGATGTGGAAGTGGAATACACAGGTAAATTTTAGGTTATGGCCTTGTTTGTGATTGACTACTACCCAGTATAAACAAACTCAGCAGCAAAGTTCAGAGATCCAAACCATCAGCTCCATTAGCTAAGAACTAGGAACCTAAAAAACCAGTTTGAATTACAGACTTACATCCAAGAGCCAACTCAGATTACACCCATGAAACTTGAGTTCTTTTCAGCCTCTTCAAATCTACCTGTTTCAAGTTGACAGTGAATTGTTTTCTTTCTCCTGCCAAATCTGGCTGCTTTCTGTTTTCTTGTTCCCTTTGTCACCTTCCATTCCCTCACCCAATTAAATTAATAATATAAATTGGGTAATAAGGGTGTGGAGAACACCATGCTATTAGTCCCTCTTGCTTTGCACCCATCTGTCCCTCCCCTTTAAAAAATGTTATTGATATCCTTTGTTTTCAATATCACCTTCATTTCAGGATGTATCTTCTTTCCCTTTCCCCAAATACCTTATTTTTGCTTGTAAATGTTCATTGAGCTAAATTATTTCCAGAAGTAAATTCCATTAGTCCATTGGCCATTTTACTTCACTCCAATCCCCTCATGCGTTCTATTTTCCAAGTAGATGGATCTACTTGCTGTTTTCTCATCCATGGCATTTCATCTGTCTCTTTACCTTTGCATAAGCCATCTTCCATACCTGAAACACTCCTTCCTCCCTATCACCTCTTAGAGCCTTCTCCTTTCTTCAAGGCTCAGCTTAAGTACCCACCCCCACGAAAGGCCTTTCCTGATCCTGGCAGTGTCACTACAGAAGCCATATAATCTCTTGGTGGCTGGACCAGCAGTCTGAGGAGGCTCAAGGTCACAGAGCACATCTGCTTAGGTAACACAAGCTTCCTTATGGTGGTCCCTTGTGCCAGTGAAGTCACAGATCTCCCCCTCTTTCAATATTTCACATTTTCTTCTAGCCACATCCACCCCCAATCAAATGTAAGCCCCTTGAAGGCAGACAGTGTGGGGCACATAAAATAGATGCTTGTTAGGGTGAATTAACACTTTCTGTGACCTACCTCTGGACAGACCACTTCATTCTGGGAGAGCTTTAGTTGCTATGGTATTCCTTCTTGAAAACAGAAATCTGCTTTCCTTTTATTTCTTCTTGTTTTCCTAAGCAGAGGATATGAATTCTTCCTGATAATGGGATATTTCACAGAATCTCACAGATGGAAGGGACCTCAAAGGAAACGTCATCCAACCCATACCTGGGGAAAAAAAATCTCCCAATTCATTCCATATGTGCTCGCTCTCTCTCTCTCTCTCTCTCTCTCTCTCTCTCTCTCTCTCTCTCTCTCTCTCTCTCACTCACTGTCATATCTTCCTCATCTCTCTCATCTCTGGTGGTATCACTTGGGGGAGGAAGGAAGATAGGAAGATGGCAGGGCAGTGGAGAGAGAGCCCTGGATTCTGAGAAGTCAGGAAGCCTGGGGTTTAGCCTGGGCTCTCCTTCACATTTGTAACAAGATTTGCAGTTTTTCTGATTTGTAACATTTCCATTTAATAAGACCAGTCCTGCCTTCCTCACAGGGCTGTTGGGAGATCAGGTGAGGCTCTCATAATTATTCTGTGACTCACTGGGGAGGTTTAAAATCAGTGTTTATTGCTTGACCACTTGCCCAACATGACCTACTTTTCCCTGCTTGACCTTTTTTCAGTTCAGAGAAACATTCTGGATTTTCCACAGCATGTTTCCCCCTCCAAAGATATCCGAACAGCCAGTACTGAGGCTGACAAAAAGCTCTCGGAGTTTGATGTTGAGATGAGCATGAGACAGGATGTGTACCAGAGGATTGTCTGGCTGCAGGTGAGTACCAGAGTAGGAAGGCCTTTTTTTTTTCTTCTGGTTTTAACATTGCCTTCGGTTTTTATGCCAGTTATTTCCCCTTGAATGCCTCCCTTCCTGAAACCAGCAAAAACTTCTGGAAACAGAGAAACCTGTAAGCAAAGCTACCCAATTCAACAACTGTATTGGGCAACATAGAATACATTTGTATCAACATAGTCCCACCTCTTTTTGAGAAGACAGAAATGTACTTCAATACAGTTGCTCAGAACTTAACTACTTTTTTTAGGGTTATTAATAACTTATTCTCTTGGTTCTGCTTTCTTCACTGTATACCACTTCCTATAAGAATTTCCATGTTTCTTTTAGTTATTCATATTTGGTGCGATGATAGTTGTTCATAGACCATGATTTTTTTCAGCCAGACAAGAGAACTGCTGATTGGCCCATTTAGAAGAGGTACAGTTGGCACAGGAATTTACTTCAATAACATTTTCATTCAGTTAAAAAAAAAGCTATTCTGAACTTAAATACCAAAAAAAGTAGGCATTTCTTTATACCTAGTAGAATGGGAAAAGAGGATTGTACATGAAACAATCTATTTGTGTAAAGCTAGCTATTTAAGTATATAATAAATTTAACATGTAACTTTAAAAGCTGTCTTGCTTGTCTGTGTGATTCCTTTTGCTTTCCATTTTTTTCTGTACATTTAAAAAAATGCTTCATTTGCATTTTTCTCTCTTTTTTAAATGGTATTACTATGTCTACTGCTACCTTTCAGTCTACCTCCCTCCCAAATTGAAAGCAACAACTCAAAAAAACCCAAACCCGAACCCTTATAATAAATATGCAGTCAAGCAAAATAAATTCCTGCATTGTGCCCAAAACCATATGCACTGTTCTGCCTTTTGAAATCTGTTGTCTTTCTGCCATGAGTGAGGCATATTTCATCAGAGATCCCTTTGATAAAGTGGTTCATTTTCCATTGATCAGAGTTCTTAAGCCTTTCAGATTCTTTTTCTTAGCATTATTGTTGTTTTTCAACAGTTCATCCAAATCTTCCCAGGTTTCCCAGAAACTATCCTTTTTGTCATTTTTTATAGCAGAGTATTATTCTGTTCACAGACTGTAGTTTGTTCTACCTATTCCCCCAGGGAAGGAAACTGCTAAGTGGTCCATTCAGAAAGGACACAAGGACACAGCTGGCACAAGAACTTAATGAAGGAATTACTATACTACACTTCCCCTTTAGTTTTCTATCACCATAAAGTCAGCCACAGAAAATGTGTTTGCTGGTGGGAGAAAACAAGGAGGGCAAGCCAACTTAGCATAAAGGAACTCCCCAGACTATGGGACAGATCCAATGCATCTCTGTTATGAGAACAGCTTGCTTGGGTGAGGCATTCTCTCATCCCATTCAATGGCTTATTCTGAGACCACCCCCCACCCCCTTTCCTCTGCTGTTACAGAGGAGTGGAGCTGGCCCTCTAAACTGCCTTCTGATCTAGCCCTCACACTGTCTGCCGTACCACAGTTTGTGTTTATCAGAATTACTTTCACGTTAGAAACTGTGTGCAGCAGAGGTGATTATCCACATTTTGCAGATGGGGAAAGAGACACAGGAAGGTAGCCTTTAGGTGGATGCCATAGTTATCATTGGGCTCCTCATTTCTTGTCTACATTCCACTCTACAGGCATTTTGTTTAATCTTTGTAACAAGCGTTTGAAGTAGGTATAGTTATGCCCATTTTGTGAGGAGCTTAAGGCTGATATAGGTTTCAAGGTGATATACCTAGTAAATATTTAGGGCAAGATTTGAACCCAGGTCTTCTGATGACAGAGTTAGTACTTTAGCCACAACACTGTGAAGCCTAAGAAGAAATGTAAGTGTTGAGAATAAAGTCAATAAAGTTCTTGTGTTGTCCTTTGTGAGACCTAATCTGTAGGACTGTGCCTACTTCTCAATAATTTTGGAGAGTGAGGATTTGCATTGAGTATGTGATATTTATATATTTCTGCCACAGTTTAATGACTTAACTGTGTCTCTGTTGTGGGCTGAGCTTCTTCCTGGTGGTGAAGGGACTAGAACAACACTTCTGTATTCTTCAAGTTGTTAGAGAGGAAGAAGGGTTCCTAAAGAAAACAGAAGCAAGGTCTCAGTGGGAAGGAAAGTTCTGGGGTGGAGGAGAGGAGGGAAGACTTGATGGTCCTTGTCAGGATGTTAGAGAACAGTGTTACTCAGATAAGGAGGAGGAAAAGAACCCCTGTGTAATTTGAATTTACCCCCTTCCTGAAGGGGAAGAATCCAGATGCTCTGAGGAACAAGGTGCTGGCCCTCCCAAGAATGATAGTAGAACCTCAGAAACTGTCAGGGAGGAAAAGATCCCCCAGGAAAGAGTAGAGTAATCGTTGGTGATTGCTTGCTCAGGAATCTGTTTGCCAGTCTAGTAACAAAGGAAGTCTGTTGTAATCTTAGTACTCACCTCTGGTGCTTAAATTATGGGCACGGACATCAGAAGAAATCTAAACAGATTGTCAATGACTATGAATACTTAGGCAAGAAACTGACGACAGTAAAGATGCAGATTGTGTTTTCTTCACTTTTGCCTGTTGAAAGTAAGGGATGGAAAAAAGAAAAATTAATTTGGAAAGTAAATAGCTCATTAAGAAGGTGGCACCTGAGAATGAAATTTGGCTTTCTGGTTAATGACTTGTGATATAGGGTTAACTGACTACTGGATTGATATGGAATATACCGAACAAAGGCTGATAAAAATGTATTTTGTCAGTTCTCAAAATAAGAATTTGAAACTATTACTAGTCATATGAAATGATGCTCCAAGTCACTAATAAGAGAAATGCAAATCAAGACAACTCTAAATTTGATCTTAAACCCAGAAAATTGGCAAACAACAAAAGATGGAAATATCCATTTGGTGGTAGATCTGTGAATTAATACAACTGTCCTGAAAAGCAAAACTCAAGAAAAGCACCATAGTAGAACTCAGCTGTCTTTATGCAAATGCCCAGGATGGGACACAGCTATGTTATGCTGACAGGATCAAATTTAACCTCATAGTTACTACTGAGATTTGATGGGATTCTGTTGTGACTAGACTGTAGTTCTGGATGGGTATGTTTTATTAAAAAAAAAAACCAGAATAGGTGAAAGATGGTAGGGGCATCACATATTAAGAAGGTATTATGAATGGGAGGCTACTAGGTGGCTCAGTGAATTGAGATCCTGGCCTAGAGAGGGGAGGTCCCAAGTTCAAATCTGGCCTCAGACACTTCCTAGCCCTGGGCAAGTCACTTAACCCCAATTGCCTAGTCCTCACTATTCTTCTACCTTGGAACTGATACTTAGTGTTGATTCTAAAACAGGAAGTAAGAGTTGTTTTTTTCTTAAGACAATATATTCATATGAAAAAATCTATGAACCAGTTGGGGAAAGTATTATGGAAAGTATTTGGGAAAAGGTCATGGACTAGAAACACAAGTGATTTTGTTATTTGGATTGTACTACAGACCACCTGGACAGAAGGAAGAAATAGATGAGTTTGAGGCAGAATATAGCACAAAGGTATGATATACCTAGAGGACAACAGTTATCAAGATACCTGCTAGAGCGCTTTGCCAAAAGCAAAGCAACTAAAACCTCTTAAAGTTATAGTTATAATTTTAACCTTCAAAAGACCACAAACTAAAAGGAGGCATACTCTTGTGGGTCTGATTATCACTGATGAAGGAACTGGGTTTTTTTGGATTCAGAATGGGCCCCTTTTGGGGATATGGCCTAGAGTTTGTGGTAGAGTAGGAAAAATTTGAGTATAGTCTGACATGCATCCTAGATTTCAGGAAAGCAAATTTCAAAGAATTTAGGCAAAAGATTGGTAGGCTCCCATGGCCTGAAATGCTTCCATGAAATCTGTCAGTTCCAACTTTGAGGGAGATTGGATATGAACAAGAATGAAATTCTGAAGAGATAGAAACAATTCCAATGAGTAGGGAAAATGGGATTTGTTAGAAAAGAAACAATGTGGACACATTAGGATCTCTCTAATCTAGTAAGTATATGGAAGATAGACTCAAAGCTAAGAAGAGGAGATGAACGTAAGAGGGTGGTTTAGATTTAGAAAGATATTATGAGGAATGATAAAACTCAGATTGAATTGAAATTGTCAAAAGAGCCTAAGGAAAACAAGGTTTTGTTTTGCTATATTGGGAGAAAAGCAAAGCTCAATGGAGAGATGAAGCCTCTGTTTCTGGTAGGTGGGATGAAGATGATAGCTCTCAAACTAACATTCCCAACATAAGTAAAATGATGGTAAAGAGACACCCAGCTGCCCTGGAGAAATTAAAATTATCTAGCTTCGATGAACAATATTTGATGTGATAGCTGAGCTATTGGTGACTCTTTTAAAAAAAGATTGTCATGCAAAATACTTCCATATTGGTCATTATTGTAAGAGCAAACTCATACATAACCAAAATCCTAAAATAAAACTGCAAATATACAGATGTGAAAGAGACGACTTCAATAGTTCTCTCTCTGAAGGGGGATAGCATTCCTTGTCATGTCTTTTAGGATTGTCCCAGATCATTGCATTTCTGAGAGTAGCCAAGTTTTGACAAATAGTCATTGTTCAATATTGCTGTTATTGTGTATAATATTTTTCAAATTCTGTTTATTTTGCTCTACATTACTTCCTGCAGATCTTTCCAGCTTTATAATAGCATTCCATCACCAGTATGTACCACTGGTACATTTGTACAGCCATTCCCCAATTGATGAGCATCCCCTCAATTTCCAATTCTTTGCCACTACAAAAAGAGCTTCTATAATTTTTTTTAGAAGTAGGTCTTTTCCCCATTTTTATGATCTCTTTGGGATACAGACCCAGTAGCAGTATTATTGTATCGAGTTTTATAGCCCTTTGGGCATAGTTCCAAATTGCCTTCCAGAATGGTTGGATTGATTCACAACTCCACCCAGAATGCATTAGTGTCCCAGTTTTGCCACATCCCCTCCAACATTTTACCACTTTTCTTTACTGCCATATTGGCCAATCTGATAGGTGTGAGGTAGTACCTTAGCTTTGTTTTAATTTGCATTTTTCTAATCAAATGTGATTTAGAACATTTTTTCATATGATTATTGGCGGCTTTGATTTCTTTATCTGAAAATTGCTTGTTCATATCCTGTGACCATTTGTCAATTGGGGAATGACAATAGTTCTAGGAAGGAATAGTTCTCTATAAATTTGAGAAATTAGATCTTTATCAGAGACATTTGTTATGAAAATTTTTTCCCAGTTGTTTCCCTTCTAATCTTGATTAGATTAGTTTTGTGTGTATAAAAGCTTTTTAATTTAATATAATGGAAATTATTCATTTTACATCTTATAATACTCACTCTTGTTTGGTCACACATTCTTCCCTTCTCCAAAAATCTGCCAGGTAAACTATTGTGTATCCCCATAATTTAGTTATGGTATCATTCTTTATAGCTAAATCACAGATCCATTTTGATTTTATCTTGGTATAGGGCTTATTGGCAAACTCATGGCATGTGTGCCTCTGTGTATCAGAGAAGACTGTTCTACCGTTCAGTTTCTTAGCTAGTTCTAGATTGCTTTGATTATTGCTGCTTTATAGTACAGTTTGAGATCTAGTACAGTTAGGCCTCCTTCCGTCACCTTTTTTTCCATTAGTTCCCATGATATTCTAGTTCTATATAAAATAATTTGGTAGTTCACTTGGTATGGCACTGAATAAATAAATAAATTAATTTAGGTAGAATTGTCATTTTTATTATATTGACTTGGCCTATCCATGAGCAATTAATATTTTTCCAAATGTTTAGATTGTCAGTGACTCTTGAAAAATCATAGAAAACTGGGAGTGATATGTCTGCCTGATATCCCTGCTACAATAAGGGAGACTAAGGCTGGTGGATCACTTGAACCTGGAAGTTCTTAGTTGCCATGAGGCTAAGGCTGATCAAGTATCTTCCCTAAATCTGGCCCTAATAATGATGAACATCCAATGGTAGGGGGGGTCCCAGGCTTTCTAAGGAAGGGTGAAGCAGTCCATATTGGGAACAATAGGTCCAAACTTCCTATGCTTTGGCATGAGATGGTCCATGAATTAGCCAGGCTGGGAGAGATTGGGAAAAACCCAGTTTCAAAAAGGAAAAAAAGAAATTATTTTGGGAAAAGACACTATAAGCTAGGAGAAGGGTATTCCCTATTTTCATAAAAGGAAAGAGAACAGAGTCTACAGACTAGAGTCTACTGAGTTTGACTTTGGTTCCTGGAAAAATTCTAGAAGAGATTAGGCAAATAGCTGGTGATTAAAGAAAAACAGCATGGTTCATCAAGAAAAGGTTATGCCAGGAGCATCAAGGTGTCTCAGTGAATAGAGAGCCAGGCTTGGAGTTGGAAAGACCTGGGTTCAAGACTGACCTCAGACATTTCCCAGCTATGTGGCCCTGGGCAAGACATTTAAACCCAATTACCTAGCCCTTACTGCTCTTCTGTCTTGAAACCAATACTTAGTATTAATTCCAAGACAGAGGGTAAGGCTTAAAAAAAAGGTAGGTTTTGAATTTTTTTTTTTGATCCATAGGATTGCTAAGCAAATGAGAAGAATGCTGTGGTTATGGTTTACTTAGATTTTAGCTTGTGATAAAATTATCTCATACTGGGTAGTAAAGATGGAGAGAGATGGATTAAACAGTAATGTAATTAGATGGATTCAGAATTCTACGGATAGCTAGACTCGAAGAGTAATCAGAAGGATAGGAGATCTTCATTGAAGTGTCCCAGGGATCTGTGCTGCTTAACATTTTTATCAGGGACTTGAATAAAAGTATAAGTGTGTGCTCATTGAATTGCACATGACACAAAGTTAAGAGATATTACTAATAGCAGATGACAAATTGGGACCCATACAGACCTTGACAGGCTAGTGCATTAGGCTGGATCTAATAAGATGAAATTTGATAGGGATAAATGTTAAGTTTTGCACTTAGGTACCAAAACCCCCCCCAGCTTTATAAGTATAAGAGGGGAACCATGAATTAAGAGGTACAGTGTCCCAAGGATGACAAGAGAATGAGAAAGACTCTTAAATTCAGCAACACATGAGGATGGACTATCTTGGAGAAAAGTAGACTTGGGGGAACAAGGTGGCTGATCTCAAATATTTGGAGGGTTATCACGTGGAGGAGGGATTAGATTTGTTCTCTTTGGCCTTAAAGAGCAAAACCAAAAACAATGGGAAGAAGTTTCAAGGAACCAAATTTAGGCTTGATTTTTAGAAAAACTTCCTGACAATTAAGAGCTGTCCAAAGGCCAAAAGGGCTAGATTCTTCTAGAAGTGATTAATTCCCTTTCTTAGAGATCATCAAGCTGGGCCAAGGCAACCATTTGTGGAGAATGGTTTAGTGAGATTTCCTTTTTTCTGTGGACTGGGCCAGATAACTACTGAGGTCTCTTCTAATTCTTATAGTCTATTTTCTAGCCATTATCTTTTTTTTTCTTAAACATTATTTTATTTGGTCAATTTCAAACATTATTTCTTGGATACAAAAATAATTTTCTTTTCCTCCCTCCCCTCCCGCCACCCTCCCATAACTGACATGTGATTCCACTGGGTATCACTTGTGTCCTTTGTCCGAACCCATTTCTATGTTGTTGGTATTTTCACTGGGATGTTCATTTAGAGTCTACATCCCCAATCATATCCCCTCAGCCCCTGTAGTCAAGCAGTTGCCTTTCCTCGGTGTTTTTACTCCCACAGTTTTTCCTCTGCTTGTGGATAGTGTTTTTTCTCAAAGATCCCTGCCGATTGTTCAGGGACATTGCCTTGACACTAATGGAGAATTCCATTATGTTCGATTATACCACAGTGTATCTGTCTCTGTGTACAATGTTCTCCTGGTTCTGCTCCTCTCACTCTGCATCACTTCCTGGAGGTTGTTCCAGTCTCCATGGAATTCCTCCACTTTATTATTCCTTTTAGCACAATAGTATTCCATCACCAACATATACCACAGTTTGTTCAGCCATTCCCCAATTGAAGGGCATCCCCATATTTTCCAATTTTTGGCTACCACAAAGAGCTCAGCTATGAATATTCTTGTACAAGTCCTTTTCTCTTTTTTTTTTCTATTATCTCTTTGGGGTACAAACCCAGGAGTGCTATGGCTGGATCAAAGGGCAGACAGTCTTTTATCGCCCTTTGGGCATAGTTCTAAATTGCCCTCCAGAATGGTTGGATCAATTCACAACTCCACCAGCAATGCATTAGTGTCCTGATTTTGCCACATAGCCATCATCTTTTAGGGAGCAACATTGACCATAGCCAGAGGAGTGAGAAAACTGGAAACCATTTCATCCAATCCTAGAATTGAAAAAAAGAACTAAGGATATATACATATATACATACATGCATATATATATCTTTTTAAATACTTTCTACCTTGGAACCAACAAAGCAGAAGAGCATTAAGACCTAAGCAAGGGAGTGTTGTGACTTGCCCAGGGTCACACAGCTAGGATGTATCTGAAGTCAGATTTTAACCCAAGACAACTGATTTCCAGGACTGGTTCTCTATTCACTGAGGCACTTAGCTGACCTTTTTTCTTATTAAAAAAATTTCTTTTTAAAACCCTTACCTTTCGTCTTGGAGTCAATACTGTGTATTGGTTCCAAGGCAGAAGAGTGGTAAGGGCTAGGCAATGGGGGTCAAGTGACTTGCCCAGGGTCACACAGCTGGGAAGTGTCTGAGGCCAGATTTGAACCTAGGACCTCCCCTCTCTAGGTCTGGCTCTCAATCCACTGAGCCACCCAGCTGCTCCCTTAGCCCCCTTCTAAGAATATTTTTAATACTTTTTTTTTCTGTTACATTTTGAGTTTGAAATTATCTTCTTCCATCCCTTCCTCCCTTCCCTCCCAAACTTGCATTAGAGAAGGCCAACATTTGATACCGATATATACTTCCATATACCATTTCTTTCTGGACGTAGATTTCATTTTCCTTCATAATTGATTTGAATGTTCATATTGCTCACACTAGCTTAGCCATTCATAATTACTCTTCAAACAGTGTCACTGTTACTTTTTAAATCCCCTTGCCTACCATCCTAGAATCAAAGCTGTGTTGGTTCCAAGTCAGAAGAGTGGTAAGGGCTAGGCAATGGGTTTAAGTGACTTGCCCAGGGTGACATAGCTAGGAAGTGTCTGAGGCCAGATTTAAACCCAGGACCTCTGGTCTGTAGGCTCTCAATTCAGTGAGCCACCTAGCTGCCCCTTTTCTGTGTTTTTCTAAAATTAACCTGCTTGTCATTTCTCACAGCATAGTAATACTCTATCTCAGTCATATACCACAGTTTATTCAGCCATGGCATCCATCCATTTCTAGTTCTTTGCCATCACAGAATGAGGGATATTTAACTTCAAGAAGAGAAACCTAAGGAGACATGCTGTCTTCTAACATCTGAAGGGCAGTCATGGGCAATAGACTTGTTCTGTTCATCCTTAGGGGTTTAGGATCTTGTAGTATAAAAATTACAGAGAAGTAGATTTCAGCCAACCATAAGAAAAAAACTTCTTAATCATTATAGCTTTTACCAAATGTAATGAGCAGCCTTGAGACAATGAGCTTCCTGTCACTGAAGGTGTTCAGGTAGAAGCTGTTTAACTTATCATTGTGGATGTTGTGGAAGAGTTTGTGCTTCAGATTTGGGTTTGACTAGATTTTCTTTGAGGTCCCTTCCAATTCCAGGATTTTATGATACCATTTACCCTTTCAGAAACCTATTTTCCTCCTTTATGAAGTGAAAGGGTTTAGACTCTGTGGTCTTCTAAGTTCTCCCCCAGTCTAGCTTTCTATGATTCTGAAATGCTGTCCTTTGAAGTAATCTTTTTTTTTTTTAAAATATATTTTATTTGATCATTTCCAAGCATTATTCGTTAAAGACATAGATCATTTTCTTTTCCTCCCCCCCACCCCCCATAGCCGACGCGTAAGTCCACTGGGCATTAGATGTTATCTTGATTTGAACCCATTGCTTTGTTGATAGTATTTGCATTAGAGTGTTCATTTAAAGTCTATCCTCTGTCATGTCCCCTCAACCTCTGTATTCAGGCAGTTGCTTTTTCTCGGTGTTTCCACTCCCATAGTTTATCCTTTGCTTATGAATGGTGTTTTTTTTCTCCTGGATCCCTGCAAGTTGTTCAGGGACATTACACCGCCCCTAATGGAGAAGTCCATTACGTTCGATTATACCACAGTGTATTAGTCTCTGTGTACAATGTTCTTCTGGTTCTGCTCCTCTCGCTCTGCATCACTTCCTGGAGGTTGTTCCAGTCTCCATGGAACTTCTCCACTTTATTATTCCTTTGAGCACAATAGTATTCCATCACCAACATATACCACAGTTTGTTCAGCCATTCCCCAATTGATGGGCATCCCCTCGTTTTCCAGTTTTGGGCCACCACAAAGAGCGCAGCTATGAATATTTTTGTACAAGTCTTTGTGTCCATTATCTCTTTGGGGTACAGACCCAGCAGTGCTATGGCTGGGTCAAAGGGTAGATATTCTTTTGTCGCCCTTTGGGCATAGTTCCAAATTGCCCTCCAAAATGGTTGGATCAGTTCACAACTCCACCAGCAATGAATTAATGTCCCTACTTTGCCACATCCCCTCCAGCATTCATTACTTTCCTTTGCTGTTATGTTAGCCAATCTGCTAGGTGTGAGGTGATACCTCAGAGTTGTTTTGATTTGCATCTCTCTGATTATAAGAGATGTAGAACACTTCTTCATGTGCTTGTTAATAGTTTTGATTTCTTTATCTGAGAACTGCCTATCCATTTCCCTTGCCCATTTATCAATTGGAGAATGGCTTGATTTTTTGTACAATTGATTTAGCTCATTATAAATATGAGTAATTAAACCTTTGTCAGAGGTTTCTATGAAGATTTTTTCCCAATTTGTTGTTTCCCTTCTGATTTTAGTTATATTGGTTTTGTTTGTACAAAAGCTTTTTAGTTTGATGTAGTCAAAATTATTTATTTTACATTTTGTGATTCTTTCTATATCTTGCTTGGTTTTAAAGCCTTTCCCCTCCCAAAGGTCTGACATGTATACTATTCTGTGTTTACCCAATTTACTTATGGTTTCCTTCTTTATGTTTAAGTCACTCACCCATTTTGAATTTATCTTGGTGTAGGGTGTGAGGTGTTGATCTATTCCTAGTCTCTCCCACACTGTCTTCCAATTTTCCCAGCAGTTTTTATCGAATAGTGGATTTTTGTCCCAAAAGCTGGGATCTTTGGGTTTATTGAAGTAATCTTTAAAGCAATTTGACTTTCTTATTTTCCTAGGAGAAAGTTTCGGCAGATTCATTGAGGCCAGAAGCCAAGAGATACCTGGATCGGCTAGTTAAACTGGGAAAACGGAATGGACTACATCTCCCAGAAGAAACTCAAGAAGTAAGAGCTTTCAATATTGGTTCTCAAGGAGGTTAGGCTGTGACTGAATTAAAATTAAGTCACATTATTGGCAGCAACTTTAGTGAAGAATTCATGGAATGACTGTCACCTGCTTGCTCCCCCTCTTCTTTCCTGTGCATGTAGACTGGCAGCTCTTTGCAGTTTCCTGCCTTGGTGGTGACTATCCTGTCTCAAGAGTCCTTTCCCATGGGAATTCGTGTCTTTTCTCTACCATAAACTCCTTTTGGGATCTTGGACGAATCCTTTCCTTATTCTGGACCTCAGATAATCTTGAAAGACACTTCCAACTTTGTGTGCACTGTTTGAGCAGAGGTGTTCAACTTGTTTTAACTGAGAGACAGATAGGAATGTGACAGTTTGCCTTTTTTCCACTTTAAGAAACATTCCAGAGGAAGGAGACTGACTTAAAAAAAAATAGTCATGTGACTACATCCACATCAGCATTGTCCTTGCAAGTATTTATTTGCCTTGAAGGACTGGAATGGAATGTCAGAGTAGTCATTGAGCTGGAAGATAGCTCAGTGGCCATTGAGTATAGTCTATACTGTACCCCATCTACAACATACCCAATGAATGATCATGTCCAACCCTTGCTTAGAGACTTATAGGGAGGGAGAATCCTTTGTCTTTGTGGTTTTTAAAAATGTTTTATTGATTCTTTAATTACTGTGATGTCCCAATCACCCTCAGCCTATAAAATCCTCTGTTCTAACTATTAACAAAACAAATGGACACATTGACCATGTCTACCATCTTAGCCAAGGAGAGAAGAGCATGTTCAGTCATCAACCCTTTGGGGTTAAAAATGATCATTACATCAACCTGAATTTCTAGGTTTCTTAGTATTGTTGTTTATGTTACTGTGGCCATTGTGTATATGCACCACACTTTTGTACTTATTTTGTTCTGAATAGGTTCATTCAGATCTTTTCAAGTCTCTCTGGAGTAACAATATTCTAATACATTTACATATCCGAATTTATCTAGTTATTCACCATCTGATAGCACCTGCTTTGTGTTCAGTTCTTCTGGACTGCAAAATATGCTGTTGTAAACATTCTGGGAACCCACTATTTCAAGAAAGCCCATCTCATGTTAGAAAATTTTCCTTGACATTACCTAAACCTGCCTTTCTTAGACTTCTACCCATTGTTCCAGGTTCTCCCTCTGAGGACAAGCAGTAGTCAAGGTAGTGCTTCAGTTATCATCTTGCACTGTCTTTTTTTTTTAAGTGGAATATCCCTAGTTCCTTCTATTAATCCTCATGTGGCAAGATTTTGAAGTCCTTCACCATCCTGTTTGAATTTCTTGAGAATTTTTCTGGCTTGTCAGTATCCTTCCTAAATATGGCATCTAGAACTGAACACAGACTTCCAGAAGAGATCCAGTCAGAGTAGGATATGTTGGCACCATCAACTCCCCAGTTTTAGGTAGTTTGCTCCTCTTCTTCCAGTGGCTTCTTCATCAACTCTTTTGATTGCTAGGGCATACCTTTGACTCATGTTGAGTTTATATGCCACTGTACCACCCTGATCTTTTTAAGATGAGTTTTTGTCTAGCCTTGTTGTCTAGATATCTCTTATTTGTGGTGTCAATTTGCTTAATCAAATATAAACATATATTTATGCCTATTGAATGTATTTTTTTTTTCTTTTTAACTTAGAGCTTATTGTAGCTGTTAGAGAGCCACTCTCAAAAGCCAGGAAGACCCAAGTTCAGATCCTGAACCTGGCACATACTGGTTCTATTCCCTGGGCAAGTACTTAGCCTCACAATGCTCCAGGGAACTAAGACTTCAGGTTGCAGGGAAGGTGCTGACCTGCTTTGGCAGAGAAAGTTTTCATACCCTGGAGTTCTTCATCCATGCAGTTCATCTTAATAAATTTGACCAAACAGCATAATTGACTTAAGATGCTGACTGTGCCATACATTGGGTAATGGACTTAACTGGCTTCGAGTCACTTGTGGATTAAATACATGTACGTGGTGTGCTTTCAACACCATCTTTGGTAAAAATCTAGAAAAGCATAAGGCCAAAGGCCCTGGGGCCCTCCCTTTAAAACCACTTTCCAGATCAACATCAAGCCATTTGGTCTGTTCATCTCCTTCTTAAGTTACTGCCCTATCATCTACCTCACATCATTCTGCTTCATCTGTGGAAAAGAGCATAAGATATTTACTCAAATGCTTTATTTACCAGAATCTAAGTGAACTCTATCCATAGCATATCCACCAGCCTAATAACCCTGACTTAATAAGGAATAGAGGTTTGGTAATGAAGTCATGCTGGATCTTTGTGATCAAAGTTTTCTTTTCTTAGAGGTTAATTAACTATCCTTTCATAAAAAACCTTCCAGAATTTTGCGAGTAATGGAATTCAAACTTATTAGTTTGTAGTTCTGTAGTTTGCAGAATCCCTTTTTTTATTTTTAAGAACTGGGACATTTGCTTTTTTCTTACCCATAACTACTTTTTCTTACTTAGTTTTCTCTTTTTGAATCTTCAGAGATCACCAACAGGTACTTAGCCATCACAGAACCTTCTGGCTCTTTCAGGCATTTTCAGGGGTATAGTTCAATGGAACCCTGAAGACACCTGAAAGAGCCAGAAGGTTCTGTGAACCCAGTAACTTGAGCTCATCAAGGGCAGCACAGAGGGGTTCTCTTTCTGTTTCCTTACTTACCTTGAGTCTAGCCTTTACAGTACAGAGATAATTCTCCTTAGGAGACAAAACAGTGAAATAAAACTGGATTAGTTCTTTCTTTTCCACTGTCACCATCACTTCATCGCTTCTTCAATTTTCTGTTTTTCTCCAATATAGTTTTTTTTTTAAACCCTTACCCTCCATCTCAAAAGCAATACCGTATATTAATTCTAAGGCAGAAGGGTGGTAAGGACTTGGCAATAGGAGTTAAATAACTTGCCCAGGATCATATAGTTAGGACATATCCAAGACTAGATTTGAACCCAGATCCTCCTGTCTCCAGGCCTGGATTTCTATCCACTGAGCCACCTAGCTGCCCCTTCTCATATAGTTTTAAAAGGCCTTTTCTTAAACCCTTAGATTTCTTTAGCATCTTCTGCTCACTGAAATTTAGCCTTTTTGACCCTGTTCTCTTAGGACCAAGGGCAGAAACTATATATAGTATGTGGCCAAGTTTAAGACATTTTAATAAAAACTCTTTGATCTGATCTGTTACTTTTCATTTTCTATACCTGTCTTTGAGTTCTCTGTTTGTCTACATAAATCTCTTTAGACAAACTACTACTTTTCCTTCTCATTGGTATTGAAAATTGAACAGTGCCTTGTACATAGTAGTTCCTTGATAAATGACTGTTTATGGAATTTTCTCCTTTTGCTTTTGGAATTTCATTCTTAAGAACTTCTCATTCTTTGCTCTCTGCTCCCCCCAAAATGTAAAGTGCATGACTGTGTCCAGCCTTTCTCTCTTCACAAATACTAAGATGGACTTGCTACGTTCCCTCACAGTTCCCATGTTTTCTATTCCAGCAGCTTGTCCTTGTTGAGAACACCAGAGTAAATGTTTCATTTCTTGATTCTTCCATTCTCTGAAAGATGAAATCATGAGGGCAATTTAATGACATATTATTTGCCCTGCTTTGGATGGAGGGGACTCCAGGTGATCTGGATAACTGAAGTCTCCCATCACTGCTTTCTTATGCCTCCATGATAGTGTGGAAGAGGCATAAAGGAAGAGAGAATTTCATGCATGCAAAACAAAGTAAAGGACCTTAGCTGTCAATCAAGGAAGAACATTCCAAATAGAATGTTCCCAGGAAAGACAGTTGGAGAGTCAAGCCAGGCTGAAGGGGGAAGAAGCTCTGAACTGGAGCCCTGTTAGCTTCTGTCCTAGGCTGAAGGACCCTTAGGGATGCTTCTTGAGCTAGGCTGAGAAGAAATTAACTTTTGTTGGTGGCTTAGAGTGTGAAGAACTGATTGTATATTTGAGATTTGAGTTTGAAGGAAGAAGAAAGAAGATTAAACAGTTATGCTCCCATCTCCTTGACAGA
The DNA here is from genome assembly GCF_027887165.1 of Monodelphis domestica. Classification (NCBI taxonomy): domain Eukaryota; kingdom Metazoa; phylum Chordata; class Mammalia; order Didelphimorphia; family Didelphidae; genus Monodelphis; species Monodelphis domestica. The sequence continues at coordinate 78,277,863 of NC_077229.1, forward strand.
TTTTTGTTTCACAGTTGTGACAGGATTGACATTTCCTAAAATCTTCCTAACCCTTCTTATAGACTAGGGACAACCCTATCCCTCTCATCTCAATTTCCATCCTTGTCCTGCTTTTCCCAATAAATCTCCTTACCTGAGAAAGAGGGAAAAGGTATCTTCTAAACCTCACAGTTCACCTTTGAGTTACATAGAAAGGTGGCTATCTAACAGGGGGTTGGGGAAGGGAGGCAGGAGGGTGTGGGTGGAAAACTGGGAGGTGAAGGGTAGAGGGTGGGAAATATCTTGATCTATTAACCATCAATAATGATCAGTATGCAACCCCAGAGTTATCCCCTCCAGTAGTATCTCTCTATCTCTCAGAAGTATCTCTGTTACAACTAGGCACTCACCGGTTTCCCCTAGTATCTCTCTAGTCAAGCCATTTATTACATTACATTACAATATTACATTATTACATTCTCATTTATTACAACTAGAAATATCTCCTAGATTATCTTTCTAATACAATAGGCTTCTAATCTCTTTCCCATATTCCTTGTCTTCTTACATGAATATTAATTACTTAAGATACAAATATGGCTCTTCTTTCACATGCCATACTGGTCTCCCATTATCTGTCTTTGGTCCTTTTGAATAAGTATGCCTTTCCAGGGCTTTATTCTTGTGATGAGTTACATCCTACAAAGTGTGTCATATTTATGAAGTGAAATTTGGTCACTTGTTTGAGGACCTATATTTCATCTTGCAGGTTATTTGTACTTCATATATTTGTGAATAACCATGAGTTTTATTATTATTAAAATTTTAAATTTAATTTTAAAAATTGTCCATGGTTACATGATTCATGTTCTCTCTCAGAGCTGACAAGCAATTCCACTGGGTGAAAAATGTATTATCACTCAAAACCCATTTCCATATTATTCATTTTTGTAATAGAGTAATCTTTTAAAACCAAAACCCAAAATCATATACTAACATGGATTTATTATTGGTTCCCCTTTTAGAAAAATAATTTTTATTGAGACCTTTACTTAGTTTACAATGAGCAAAGCCACTCCATATTTCCAAAAAAATCTGACAGTAAGTGCAGTGTGCCACATCTCTGGATTTCCCCCCCATTTCTGCCTAAGAGTAGGTGGATAGAAATATCTACTCCTCTATCTTATGAAAATTTCATATCAAGTTTAATGTCCTTTTAATTAGATTTGTGAGTCACCAGCAAAACTCATTCTTAATAGCTCTGAGGTGTATTCCTTTCCTGGCTAGGAGCCTTCCATTCTTATATTCTGTTCTATTTTTAGTTACAGTGTACAAATCTCAATCCTCTTCTCAGACACTGTCTTCTTAAGCAGCTGTTCATTTTTCAGATCTGCCATTCTTTTTGGAGCCATTGCCTTTGATGGGCAGTAGTGACAGAAGCTCCACCTTCAGTGGCACTTCGGGGCACCGATTCAGGACACAGGATTGCAGTCTTGAGCTTTTGAAAATTCTTCTGGGAGAATCAGTGGGTGCCTGAGGCGAGTCCCCAAAGGCTACTGATTGGAATTTTAAACCATCCCCAGTCCAGCTCCTCCCTGTGCTTTCAGACTTAGGTCACATGACATACTATCCTCCAGCCAAACTTGACCCCATATTTATCTTTAACCCGGCACAAGCTGTTTCCCATGCCTGGAAAGGCCTGTTGCATCAGCTCTGCCTCTCCATTTCCTGATTCCTTTGTATCTACTTTAGGTATATTTTGTATCTGCCTGCTTGTCCAAAGTGTTTCCCTTTCAGACTGCAAGATTCTCAAGGGTAAATAAAGATTAAAGATTGTTCCATGTTTGCCTTTGTATCTCCATGGCCTGGCATAGTGCCAAGTGCATCACCCAGGTAGCATTTGTTTATTTTTATTTTATTTATTTTTTACAATATTTCCCCATGTTTACATGATTCCTTTTCTTTCCCTCCCTCTTCCCTTCCCGCTCCCAGAGCTGACAAGCAATTCCACCAGGCTGTACAAATGTTGTCACTTGATACCTATTTCCATATTATTCATTTTTGCTATAGAGCAATCTTTTAAAGACAAAACCCCAAATCACATACCCATATATACATGTGATAAGTGGTGTCATGTCCTTGACTCCCACAGTTCTTTCTCTCAGTGTGGATAGCATTCTTTTACCTAAGTCCTTCAGGAGTGTTCTGGCCTGTTGCATTGCTACTAGTAGCAAAGTCCATTACATTGGATTGTTCCACAATGTTTTACTTTCTGTGTACAATGTCCTGGTTCTGCTCCTCTCGCTCTGCATCACTTCTTGGAGGTTGTTCCAGTCTCCATGGAACTCCTCCACTTTATTATTCGCACAATAGTATTCCATCACCAACATATACCACAATTTGTTCAGCCATTCCCCAATTGATGGGCATCCCCTCATTTTCCAATTTTTGGCCACCACAAAGAGCGCAGCTATGGATATTCTTGTACATGTCTTTTTCCTTATTATCTCTTTGGGGTACAAACCCAGCAGTGCTATGGCTGGACCAAAGGGTATGCATTCTTTTTTCTTTTTTTTTTAAGTCCTTTGCTTATAACTTCAAGAAGTGTTTATTAAGGCCAGGCACTGTGCTAAGTGCTGGGGATACAAAGAAGCAAAACCAGGCCCTTACATTTGAATGGACACAGCAACATGTACATCGGGGATACAAAGTAGACACATCAGGTAGCCTTAGAGACAAGGGACTGGACAGGGCCTTCTGCAGAAAGGAGCCTTAGAACTTAGTGGACAAGGTCAAAGTGAAGGGAGAACATTCCAGGCTTGGGTCACAGCCAGGGCAAAGGTTGGGAGAAGGAAGATAGAGCATTGGTCTGGGCAGAACAGCAAGTAAGCTTAATTAATAAATACTTGTTATTGGGTCTTCAGCCCTTTGTTCTTGTAAATGACCCCCCCCCCCCAGCCTCCCTTGCTCCATTTATTTCTGACCAAACTGCCTTTAGAGCCAGTTCATGAGACACACGAGGAAATCAGTCTTGTTCCTTATATTCAACTTTTTAAAAAATATAAGAATAGTATTCCTCAGCATGGTGACCCCTACCTCACTGGCTTATTAGGTGTGACTTTATGGCTCTTTGCAAAAGTGAAATCTGTTCTCTGGGTAAGGATGATGATTTTCTACTGCGGAATAGATTTAGGATAGACCGTGTGCTGTAAAAGCCATTTGTCCTCAAAGAGGAATTCCTGAAACATCTGAAGAAATCTTTTTGGGATAAATGTGTATGTAGTTTTCCTAAGTAATTACTTTAAGGGGAGTGAGGAGGGGACAGAGCCCTTGTTGAGAGGGCGAGGTAGTGGTGTGTTTTTAAATGACATTATTTTAGGGTCCCTTCCTCTACATCCTGCCTGGCCCCCCCTTCTCTCCCCCTTCTTTTTCTTTGTCCATGTTCTTGCCAGAGGACTATTAGGTGCAGCTAATGAGACTACCAGGCCTACCCAGAGGCACTGTTAAAAGTTAGAGCTTACGTGTCTTCTTGTTCCTTGTGGCTCCCTTCTTCACAACCCCTCACTTCCTTTCTTTCTTTCCCCTTTAGAAAATCAAAAACATTAAAAAGAAGCTAAGTCTCCTTTGTATCGACTTCAACAAGAACCTGAATGAGGACACTACCTTCTTGCCGTTCACCCGAGAGGAACTGGGTAAAGAGTCCCATGGCTATATTTGTGGTGGGGGAGAGGAAGGGAGGGTTCAATATTTTTCATTAGTTGCTCTCAAAGCTCCAAAGTCCCAGGGAAGGGGATTCTAAATGAGCTGAAGGACACAAAGAAACTTCTTGCTTTCTTCTGTTTGGGGTATGGGATGAGGCTTTATGTGTGATCAGTTGGGGACAATCACATCCTCCCTGTGTGAGTTTTATATCTTAAACTTGGGGCTTGCATCATTCAAGCATTTGAATTACAGATTATATCATAAGATTGTGAGCTCCTGGAGGGTGAGGCAATAATTTTTATTGGTAGTTTTTGTTTTTATATCACCTAAATTTCCTCTGTATTCTTTCCCTTCTCCATCCCATATCATAAAATGATTTTTTTTTAAGAAAAAAAGAAAGGCAATTGACAAAATTGTTCAATATATTTAAAAAATCTGCCAGCGTGCATAATGTCTAGTCGCTGGGACCTCCTTCCTCTGTGTGGCACAAGAAGAGACATTTTCCCATGTCTTTCCTCTTAAGACCAAGCTTGCTTGCTTTTTGCAGTTTTGCATTTTTGCTACTGTTCTTTTGGTTTTGAGAGGTATTCTTTCCATTTACATTATATCTTTTGTTACCTGGCTTTACTGACTTTACTCTGCATCAGTTCATGTAGGTCTTTCCATGCTTTACTGTATTCAACATATTTGTTTTTTCTGACAACTCAGTAATGTTCCATTACGTTAATGTACCACAATTCATTTAGTCATTCTCTAATCAATGAGAACCTACTTTAAAAAAAACTATTATCTTCTGATTTAGAATCAATATTAAATATTGGTTCCTAGGCAGAAGAACAGTAAGGGCTACACAACTGGGGTTAAATGACTTGTCCAGGGCCTTATAGCTAGCAAGTGTCTGAGACCAGATTTGAACCCAGGACCTTCCATCTGTAGGCCTGGCTTTCAATCCACTGAGCCACCCAGCTGCCCCAAAGCACTTACATTCTAACAGATCTCTTGATATCTTATTTGTTCCCAAAGGGCTCATGTGACCCATGAGCTGAGGTTTGAAGAAGGCTATGGATTCTAAGGAGTGAAGGTGGAGAATGAGTACATTCCTAGCCTCAGGGACAGCCTGTGCAAAGGTATTATAAGAAGGGAGATGGAATTGTAGAGTGTGAGATAAAGTAAATAAACCAGGTTAGTTAGACCATGGCTATTCAAAGGGGAGTAATGGGCAGAAATCTGGAGAGAGAGTTCAGAACCAGTTGCGAAGAGCTTTAAATGCCAAACATAGAAGTTTGGATTTGATTCTTTAGGCACCTGAAAACTATCAGAGCTTCTTGAGCAAGGATGTAACATTATTAAGCATATATTTAGGAGTAAAATGAGCAGCTTATGGAGTTGTGGAGAGGGGAGAGATTGGAGTCAGGGAGACCTGGCTAGGAATCCGTCATTAATTCAAATGAGAGATAATAAGGGTTTGAAGTAGGATGTGGAGGCAGATATTTAGCACAGTGGATGGAGCACCAGGTCTGATGTCAGAAGAACCTGGGTTCAAACTGGCCTCAGATACTTCCTAGCTATGTGACCCTGGGCAAGTCACTTAATTCCTGTTGTCCGGTCATTGCTACTCTTCTATCTTAAGAGTTGTTACTAAGCTAAAAGGTAAAGGTTTAAAAGTAGTAGCATATAGGTAGGATCAATAAGATTTGGCAGACATTGGATATGGAGAATAAGCAAAAGTGATGATAGGAGGATGACTCCAAGGTTATGAACTTGGGTAACACTTCACAGAAAGGTCAGTAGAGAGGAAATAAGACTATGAATTTATCTGAACCCTCCTTTTGTTTAGGAAAATTTTCAGCCTCTATCATCCCAGTCTTTCTAGAGGATTGTTTACCTATCTATAAAATGAGTTAATTAGATGGTCCCTCAGGTTCCTTCTTGTTTAGCATTCTGTCTATTCCAGAATTGCATTAGGTCACACCCTAAGGAGTCAGTTAAGGCAGAAGGGTAGCTGGACAGGTATTATAGACTGAGATAGGCCAAGGAACACAATCTAGGACATCCTAGAGTTTTTAAGAGCAATACCAGTGCTTGGGCAATACCATAGTTGTATGTATGGGCCTTCATATGTACTCATTTATTTATCTGGCTCCTGGGCATTTACCTTTGAGTTTACTGGTGTCCCTTGCATCCAGGAGGAAGGTCTTCTTCAAGGTAAGTCCTGGCTCTGAAAAGGGAATGATTATAGGTGCTCAGTACCACTAGGCTGTCCTAGAATGTTGAACTGGAAAGGACAATAAAGATCCCTTAGTCCTCAGTGTCCAGATGGGTAAGATGGGGAGGCAGCTGGGGTCCTAGGCTTTAGAGTCACAGATATTAGTGGAAAGAGGTTCTAGACCTTCTGATTCTTGGACACATGCTCTTGCCATCATTATCCATTGTCTTCCAGTAGGCCTTTGTTGTGAGAAGATGTGGCCTTTATGATTCTTTCATATTAGGAGAGCATGAGGACATGGAAAATGGCTTGAGATTTTAGCCACAAAGAAAAAGGAAAAAAAGGTTCCTCCTTTTTTGGGCTGTCTCAGCTCTTTCCTCTGGCCCTATTTTCTTTGATTACTTGTCTGTCCTGGATCCTTTCATTACCTATTTGCATTTGCTTTTTGGACTCCTTCCTCTTTTTCAGCTCTAGTAATCTTCAGCTTGGTAGGGCTTTGGATTTTCCTCTCCATTCGAGCCTCATTCCTGTCATGGGATGAGGACCAGACAGTGACTATTGTCTCTATTGAACAGAAAAGAATCTCAACTCACAGGTCATCCATTGTCATAACTGGGAGACTGGTGGGCAGCAGATTTACTTTTCCAAAGGATGAAACCAGCCACATTCTGAGAATTTTAGGTTAATGTTAACTCAGGCTATGCCTGCTCATCTCCCTGGAAGACATAAAACAATGGCTATCAGAACAAGAGAAGACCTTCCTAAGTAGAATGTCAGATCCGGGAAGATTCTTGAGATGACCAATTACCTTCTAACGCCTTTCATTTTGCTGGTGAAGAACCCACTGAGACTGAGTTGCCCTCAGTCCCTCAAGTCAGGGGCAGAGTCAGAACTATACATCCTAATGCTTGGTGTTATTCTTACTGTATACCATCACTCTAACTTTTTTTTTTAATTGTTCTTTCCTCTTTGAGTCAATTTCAATGCACAGAAGAATTAAGTATTTCCTGTCTCCAACCCTCTTTACCCTTCCAGTGTATAGGTTTTCTCCCCCACTCTTGCCATGTGCTTCTTTATGAAATATAAATTTACCCCATTTTTTCTCTTTTCCCATTTCTCTTAGTATTAACTTTTTTACCTCTAGTTTTATATATATATTTATGCATAACATGTGTGTGTGTGTGTGTGTGTGTGTGTATATATATATATATATATACACATCTCTTGGCATTTCATCCTATGTAGTTTGTAATTGTTACCTCTCTAAGTATAATTATTCTAGCTACCCAAGTGATAATAACAATTTTAAGAGTTACCAATATCCTCTTTTCTTATAGGGATACAAATCATTTTAACTTATTAGGTCCCTTAAAAAAGTTTTTTTTTGTTTTGTTTTGTTTCCCTTTCTTAATTACCTTTTGGTGATTCTCCCGAGTTCTGTGTTTAGGCATCAAATTTTCTGTTTAAGTCTGGTCTTTTCTTTATGAATGCTTGGAAGTCTTCTATTTTATTAAATGACCATACATTCCCCTACAAGAATATAGTCAGTTTTGCTGGGTAGTTGATTCTAGTTCCCTTGCTTTCTGGAGTATCATATTCCATGCCTTTCAGTCCTTCAGTGTAGATGCAGCCAGATCTTGTGTTATCCTATCTATGGTTCCATGGTATCTGAATGACTTCTTAGCAGCCTATAATATTTTTTCCTTGGTCTGGTAGTTCTTGAATTTGGCTATAACATTCCTGGGTGTTGGCAATTCAGAATTAAATACAGAAGGTGATCTATGGATTCTTTCAATCTCCACTTTTCCTTCTTGCTTGAGAATGTCGGGGCAGTTTTCTTGGATAATTTTCTGTAGAATGATGTCCAGGCTTTCCCTTTTATCATGCTCTTCTGTTAGTCCAGTAATTCTTAAATTATCTCGCCTGCTTCTGTTTTCCAGGTCTGTCATTTTGTGAATGAGGTGTTTTATATTTTTCTCAATCTTTTCATTCTTTTGATTTTGTTTTATAGGTTCTTGCTGCCTTGTGAAGTCATTTGCTTCTAGTTGTTGGATTCTAGTTTTTAAAAGACTGAATTTCTTCCCTGGCTTTTTGGTCATATTTCTCCTTCTGATCTTTCATCATCTTTGCCTCATTTTCAAGCTGGTTAATTTTGGCTTTCAAGACATTATTTTCTCGTTTTAGTTCAAGGACCTCTTTTCCAGATGACTCATCTTGTTTTTTTAAGTTCTTTTCCCAGTTGTCTTCAGTCTCTCCTAATTGTTTTTTGAATTGTATTTTGAGTTCTTCCAAAGCCTGTGTCCAATTCGCTGGAGTTTCTGTGTTTTTGCTTAGTGTTCCTTGGTTCTCCTCTGTTCCATTTGCTCTTTGTTTATTGCCTGGATAGAAGCTGTTAATTGTAATTTCTTTTTTTCTTTTTCTGTTGTTTATTCATATTTTTCCCTTCTTTCCCCCCTGTAATTGCCTGTAGTCTTGCTCCTTTGCTTTTATGCTGGATCTGTGGGTTTGGGCTATTCTGTCTTGAAGGGGCTTCTTCTCTGCTCTGCTGATTGGTCAGGTTGAGCCCTGATGTCAGATCTTCCCCAGCTGGCAACAGAAGCTGAAAAGAAGCTGGGCTTCCCACCTTGTTATTAAGGTATTCTGTAGTAATTACAGCCTTCACCATTGGAGCTCAGCCAGTAGGCTCTCAGATCAGTCTGTGGGGGATGGGTGTTGGAGTGTGAGCTTCCCTGCCCTGCCCTCAGAAGGCTTCTTATCTGTCCTATTGAGTTGATTTTGCAAAGCTGGATGTACCCTGAGGCCAAAATGGGGGGGGGGGGGGCAAGATGGAATGTCTCAGCTTCCATTGGGCTGCCTTCTCTGAGCTTCTCCTCCAGCTGCCTCCCCACCGCCTATGTTCAATGCACTGAATCTGGCACAGCTGTGCCAGCAAGATACTCCCTCCTGACTAGCACCCTTGCCTGCCCAGAGATTCCTGCCACCACTGGAGGCTCAGTACTGTAGGTGGGGGAGAGGTCCTTGGACCTTCCTTCTGAGTGTTCTAGAATTCAGGCTTTTTTGGGGTGTACTTTTTATTTTGTATTTATTTATTTATTTTTTAAGCCCTTACCTTCTGTCTTGGAGTCAATCCTGTATATTGGTCCCAAGGCAGAAGAGTAGTAAGGGCTAGGCAATGGGGGTCAAGTGACTTGCCCAGGGTCACACAGCTGGGAAGTGTCTGAGGTCAGATTTGAACCTAGGACCTCCCCTCTCTAGGCCTGGCTCTCCATCCACTGAGCCACCCAGCTGCCCCTGGGGGGTATACCTTTTAAGTTTCAAGGGTTCCTTAGCTCTGTCCTGTTGTTAGATTTGGTTTTCAGCCCCCTTGAAGCATTTTGTTTTTAATAGGTCTTTTCAGAGGTCTGAACTTTCACTGCCTCTACGCTGCCATCTTGCCTCTGCCTGCCCATTACTCAAAGTTAATGAACCCTTTTCCTCATGCTTACTTGATAGAAGTCTGTTTCTTAAGTAACACACCTCTCCTTGCCCTTGTTTCCACAGGAGGCCTTCCTGAGGACTTTCTGAACTCCTTGGAAAAGACCAAGGATGATAAGTTGAAAGTAACTCTCAAGTACCCGCATTACTTTCCTCTTCTAAAGAAATGTTATGTTCCTGAGACCAGGAGGAAGGTTGAAGAGGCTTTCAACTGTAGATGCAAGGAGGTAAGAGGGTCTCAGGGCTGCTCTAGCCCAGGAGTAGGAATTTTCATCTTCTTAATTTCCTTTTACTCTCTTATCCTCTTTCTATGTTCAGGGGTATAAGACCAAGACCGACCTTTTATAGATTCTGATCATCCTCATAACTGCCAGCCAGGAATGAGTCTGGTATTCTTCTGTGGCTCTGAAATTAGTGCTGAAGGCAGTTTCCAAAGAGTATTCAATCCCTTTTGGAATAAGTATGTTAATTCCTGAGGAGTCCACTTTGGAAGAGACAATTCTGACCTGTTTTGGTTCACTAATTTTTTTTAAACCTTGCTATTTTATAGTCTTGTCTTACTGGGGTCAAGGAAACCTATTATTCCACATTGTGCTTAGTCCCCAGTGCCCCAAACCCACCACTGAGACATCTTGAGGTAAGCCCCTCTGTCTCTCAAGATTCCCCTTTTTAAAATGCAAATTCCTCTGGGAAAGGCGACCATTAGAGGCCCTACCCTCCAAGGTAAATGAGATTGCTGTCCTTTAAGAAACAACAAAGGGAGCACCCAAACCATGTGGCCATGGATTTTGCAGAGGAGTCACTTCCAAAATATATCTAAGATCGCCTGGAAACCTAGACCTGTTTTTCACTCTCTTGCATCCTCCCATCCAGTTGGGCACCTGAGAATTCTATCTTCATGATATATCTTTCTCCATCTCCCCCTGTCCATTCCCACAGCCACTATTCTAGTTCAGCTAGCCACTCATTTCCATCAACTCTTGTTGCACTTTTCTCCTAACTGCCACCTCTGATGTCTTTCACCTTCAATCCATTCTGCACTGGCTGCTAATCTTCCTAATGAACTACTCTGCTTACATCATTCCATTATTCTGATACCTTCAGTGGCTCCTGTGTGCAAGATAAAGTGCAAATTTTTTATTCTGGCCTTCAAGGCCCTTGCCCTTCTGGTTCTGTTTTCCCATATGTTTATGATAATCTACCCTCCCCCACCCCAGCCACACTAATCACATTATCCCCAAACATATGTCTCTTGGCACTTAATGGTCTTTTCTGGAACTCATCCCACCACCACCACCACTATCAACCCTTAATGGTCAACCTCACCTCTTCCCCTCCAGTCTCTCAGCTCTAATGAATTTTTTAAAATAGGATATGTATTGACCCAAATGAATTTCTGTTAGAATTTGAGGCAGAAGTAAAGCAAAATGGCATATTCAAACAGTGTGAGAAAAAGATTTTGGCATACTTCCCCTCATTCCTCTCTGAAAATTTACTCTGGGGCTTCTCTTCTAATTTGTTTCAGTTTTTAAATTCAGTAAACATTTATTTAAAATCTCTACTTCTGCAGAAAAAGTCCATAGCAATGAGGAAAGGAAAAAAACTTAAATAAGGTGAGACAATCTAGGAGCAGGACAAAACACATATACAAATAACTAGAGGACAGAGTAGAAAATGAGAGCATAAGAGACATGCACAAAGGCCTTTTTGAAATCCACAGCCCTATCTTCACTGTCTTTAGGACTCTGGGTCTCAGTCTTCTCATTTCTAAGTGGAGGAAGCTGGAATAGACTCAAAGAAGGGCAGCTGGGTAGCCTATTGGATAGTGAGCCAGGCTTGGAGACGAGATTCTGGGGTCAAATATGGCTTCAGATACTTTCTAGCTGTGTGACCCTAGGCAAGTCACTTATCCGCAGTTGTCTAGCCCTTCCCTTTCTTCTTCTACCTTGGAACCAATACTTAGACAGAAGGTAAGAGTTTGAAAAACAAAATAAAACAAAAAGATGAACTCAAAGGTCCTTTCTCAGGGTTCTGTTTCCTTTGACCTTCCTTGGCTTCCAAACTCCCCAGGGTCTTAGCTTCACTAATTTCTTGCATGCAGGATGCTGTGGTTGTGGGCCCTGCTGGTAATTGGGGGGCATGGCCATTTTTGAGTCTTCTTTTCCAAAGAGTCCTGTGCAAACACAGGATGACTTCCCATGCATGTTTTTTGGTCTTTCCTAGGAGAACTGTGCAATCCTCCAGGAACTAGTAGATCTCCGGGCTCAGAAGTCCAGCCTGCTAGGATTTAACACTCATGCTGACTATGTCTTAGAGATGAATATGGCCAAAACAAGTCAAGATGTTGCCACATTCTTAGGTAATGTTTTCTGCCTTCTCATCCAGGGCTTCCAAGAGGGTGAGAAGCTCTGGAATTGGAGTCTGTAGATCAGGATTTAAGTTCTGGCTCTGCTGTTGACTGGTTGTGACATTAGGCAAGTTACATAGCGTCTCTGGGCTCTTTATAAGTTACTCTGTCTAGAAGATGGAGGTATTGATAATTCAGCTTATCTTACAGGGTTGTTGTGGTTGTCAGATCAGATGAGACCATAATAATAATAATAAAGTCTAGGGTGCTGTGGAGTATTGGAAAGAGTGCTGAATGCTGAGCTGGGATAGCATCCAAGTCAGCATACCTGACACTTACTAGATGAATTAGCTTGAATAAGATATTTCACCCCTGTGAGCCTTCTTCATCTGTAACCAGGACTAGAAAGGACTATAGAGAGATCTAGTTCTTCTGTCTCATTCTACAGAGGAGGTAACTGAGACCCCAAGAGACTGAAGGACTTGCCTAAGGTCATAGCTGTGAAGTGGGCACTTGGATTCTGGTCCTCTCTGTATCTGGACTTACTCTGCTTTGGTAAACAATGTTTGCCCAAACCTACCTCCCAGGATTGTGGTGAGGAAAATGCTTTGTGAACCCCATTGTCATTCATATTAATTCCCTTAAATACTTTCTTCCTTGCCAGATGAACTGGCTCAGAAGCTGAAGCCTCTTGGGGAAGAAGAACGAGCAGTCATCTTGGAATTGAAAAAAAAAGAATGTGAGAAGCGGTCCTTGGACTTTGACAACCAGATCAATGCCTGGGACATGCGCTACTACATGAACCAAGTAGAGGAGACCCGCTATAACGTGGACCAGAACCTGCTAAAGGAATACTTTCCTATGCAGGTGGTCACCAAGGGCCTTCTGGGCATATACCAAGAGCTCTTAGGACTAACCTTTGAATTAGAAGAGAATGCCAAGGTGTGGCATGAGGATGTGAAATTATATTCAGTAAGGGATGTGGACTCGGGCAAAGTGATTGGGAAGTTCTACCTGGACTTGTATCCCCGGTGAGTATCAGTGAGGATGCCAGGATCCCTGGAGGGCTTTGGAGTTGGAATGCCTATGGAGAATTTTCCATCAGATTGTTGGGGCTACAGGGAAGATGTGGTGTCAAAGTGGAGTTCCCATTTTTAAAAGCAAGAAGAATTTGGGAAATGTCTTATGCAATAGCCCTACTCATCCACTAAGTCTCAGAGAGGCAGAGTATTGTGGGAAGGACCCAGGAGGCAGGAAACTTAAGGTCACACAAGTGAAGAAAAGAGGTAGAAGCCAAGAATCAGGTCTGTCCAATGTTCTTGTCCATTGTTCTCTTCTCTAGAATATATTGTTTTCCTTTGAGACCTGCTGGTTGACCAAAACTTTTGAGGGAGATCCTGTGGGAAAATTTCTCTTAACATAAAGTCAAATAAGAGAAACTGAGTCTCCATGGCGAAAAGAACTAGGTTTATTGGGAGATGACTGCTCTCACAATAAAGCCAGGCTTCTGGTCAAGACCAAAACATCCATAGCATTGTGAGAGAGATTCAGAGAGAGAGAGAAAGAGAGAGAGAGGAAGAGGATTAAATTTAGCAAAGTTTCCAACCACTGAGGTCTTCTCCAAGATGAGGGGCCTCTCCAGAGGCTACTGTCTCCAGAAAACCAGGAGAAAGGGAGTCCTAAGATGATGGGCCTCTCCAGAGGCTAGTGCCTACAGAAAGTCTTATGTGTACCAATGGTGGCTTAATCGTGTCTTTGATCTGCCCAGGAGGCAGTCAGTTGTTTCTGATTTGTCACTTGCTAAAACACATGGGTCATAGACCTTCCTCCCCCACACTTAATCCTTAAGTGGGGGTGTATACATTCCTGGTGGCTAAAATTCTACAGAATAAGTAGGGTGAAGTTAATCTCAATTTCACACCAATTTAAAAATAATCCCATACAGTAGTTATACCTATCTAAAAATAGAGGCATGTGGAAGCAATGTTCACTGGTTGAAGCAACTAGGAAATATTTCTTATTGGTAGAAGTCATTTGATGATGATTTGAAAGTCAATTGATAGTCAAGGTGAGAGCTGGGGAGCCTGAACTAATGACATAAATGATAAGAGTGGTGCTGGGTGCTGGGTGGTATCAGGCTTTGAACCCAGGGTCAGGCCTAGTAATATATACTTGAACACAAGTTCAAGACCATAATTATTGCTGAGGGTGCATGATATAGCAAATTAAAGGCTAAGGCTGAAACTGAGGCCTGTGCTAACAATGATTATTAATTAATTAAAGCAGTTATCTTTCTTAATTCAAAACCCTAATGCTTATACTAAACTTAATCACAAAAGACCTACTAAAGTCATCACTCACACTAATACTATTTAACTATTTTAGAATTGCAATTTATGATTATCTAAAGACTACTGCCAACACTAAAATCCAATCCTCATATAAGGAGGTACGGGGTTTTCACACTTACAACTCCACCCCTAATCCTGAAGGTTGGACCTTGACTCATTTCCCTGCCCTCTCTATAGGGAAGGAAAATATGGTCATGCAGCCTGCTTTGGCCTACAACCTGGCTGCCTTCTCAAGGATGGCAGTCGGCAGATCTCCATTGCAGCCATGGTGGCCAACTTCACCAAACCAACACCAGATGCTCCCTCCCTGCTGCAACATGATGAGGTGGAGACATACTTCCATGAGTTTGGGCATGTGATGCACCAACTCTGTTCTCAGGTAAAGATATATCCCACAGAGACGTGTGGATGACAGCATTGTAGCCCCATCATAGTCTCAGAGTTTGGGGGTGGGGGTGGGGGTGTAGGGAGGGCAGCAAGCCAGAGGTCAGGTACAGGGAGATTAGCTATCTAGACTTGCAGCCACTAATCTCTCCCCAGCCCCAGTGGGGACCTATTGACACAGATGGAGTCATTCATGATCTCATGACACCATCATCACTGTTCAGCCCTTTGACAAAGACATGGATCCACTTACAGGTCACCAGTTCATAACACTTTTCCCAGTGACACAACAGAGGGCAGCCACCCTGGTAACCATCCCCCCAGTGTCCTTTGTGGTCTGCCTCGTGGCCCTCTTGCTCTCTCTTCTCCACTGTACTCAGCTTCATAGCTGCCTCAGAAAAGCCAGGACTGAGAACACAAAAATCCCAGGCTTTCTGTTATGTATGTTAGCAGGCTGCATTGAGGAGGGAGAGGTGGGAATTCTCATCAGGGCTTTGGGGAGATGTTGCTCTTAGAGCTCAACTAAGCTTTTCCCCTGATTGCAATAACATGAGGAGAGCAGATGGATAGACTAGGGCACAAGAGGACAGAAAACCAGGCAAGGCTTTAGGCAAAAACTTATCAGGAACTAAAGCAGAAAAGTCGGGATGTAGGCAGAAGTTGGATTGTGAATCAGGGGTTCTTCGGAGCTAAGACAAGTTCAGCTAGCTGACTTAGCCTATGGGGGAGAGATCAGGGGAAGGAGACACTGAGCCAGAGCAGAACCCTGCAGGAAGTGAGCTGCTTGCCTTGGCGAGGTCCAGGCTCCTTTGCCATTCTGTAGTAGATGTGGTGGGGTTTGTATGTGAAGGAGAGAAGGGCAAAGGTGTGTTAGAAGGGCACAAGGAATCTTAGCAATCTAGTCTGGTACCTTTCACTTTACAGCCAGAGAAACTGAGGCCCATGGGACTTTCAGAGACTAGAATCCAGGTCTCTTGTCTTAGCAGTAGAACAAGTCTTAGGAATGCTTAGTCAGGTGAATGAATTCCTCAGGGTCACATCACAAGCTCTGGTTACTCTTAGTTTAGAGCAATTTGAGGAACATGATTGACTGGAAAAGAGGTTTGGGTTAGAAAGTAAATGCCTAGGGGGCATCTAGGTGACTTGGTGGACAGAAAGCCAGGCCTGGAGACCAGAGGTCCTGAGTTCAAAAATGACCTCAGATACTTTCTAGCTGTGTGACCCTGCACAAGTCACTTCACCCCCATTGCCTAACCCTTACTGCTCTTCTGCCTTGGAATCAATACTTAGTATCAATTCTAAGACAGAAAGTAAGGATTTTAAAAATAAAAAGAAAGTAAATGACTAGATCAGGGGGTCCACAACCATAGTCTGTTTCTGTGTGGTCCATAAGCTAATAATTATTCTTACATTTTTTTTAAACCCTTACCTTCTATCTTGGAGTCAATATTGACTCCAAGGCAGAAGATGGGTAAGGGCAATGGGGGTTAAGTGACTTGCCCAGGGTCTCACAGCTGGAAAGTGTCTGAGGCAAGATTTGAACCCAGGACCTCCCCTCTCTAGGCCTGGCTCTCAATCCACTGAGCCACCCAGCTGCCCCCTGCTTTTACATTTTTAAAGACAATTACAATTTATTTTAAGGTATAAAAAGCATTCTTAGCTTACAG
Organism: Monodelphis domestica; assembly: GCF_027887165.1. NCBI lineage: Eukaryota > Metazoa > Chordata > Mammalia > Didelphimorphia > Didelphidae > Monodelphis > Monodelphis domestica. The sequence continues at coordinate 78,293,973 of NC_077229.1, forward strand.
GCTCTAAATTAGTTTGACCCCTAGGAATGGTCCCCTGCACTAGATATACATAGTAAAGTCCCGAATACGTTGTAGTTTTGTTATAATCTAAGGAAATTTGGGAAATAGCCCCACATGAACAGTTTCTCCAGATTGTTATCCAGTTCCTTCTGAAAGCTCATTTATTCCTGTTGCTTCCATTCCTTCTTGTGGCTAAGTTGGGGACCACTCATGGCATAGACTCCCCTAGCAAGGGCTTCAGTAAAGTCTGACTAGTAGGGGCTGTAGACAAGTAGACTGGGGGGATCCCCTTGACCAGGTAGAAGTACGTAGCAGCCCAGGGTTCTTACCGTGTCCACACATTCACAGGCAGAGTTTGCCATGTTCAGTGGGACCCACGTGGAGAGAGACTTTGTAGAAGCGCCATCCCAGATGCTGGAAAACTGGGTGTGGGAGAAGGAGCCTCTGAAGCGCATGTCCCAGCACTACAAGACAGGAGAGCCCATCCCTCAGGAGCTGCTGGAGAAGCTCATCAAGTCCCGTCAGGCAAATACAGGTTTGGGGCTCCCTCCTCCCCTTTGCTTTTTCCTTCAGTTCCTCCCGACTTCTACATGCATAACTGTGTGGGTATCTGAGGGCCGCGGAATGGAATAGACTTTTCAGCATATTTAGAAGAGAGACCGTCTAATCCAGACTTCTGAAAGAGTTAATGGCAGAACTAACTGAAACCTTGGATAGCTGCCTCCCATTCAGCGCTCTTTGCCTATAGTTTCTTCAGATGGACTCTGTGATTGGCAGGGCAATAAAGCAAATGTTTAAAGTGCTCCTTATCGTATAGTCTCTACATTCCTGAGACTTGAGGTGGGACCTTCTCTACTGGGAGCAACTCCTGGGCAAGTGGAGGTGAAGGGCGACTTGGGTTCAACTGGATACTCTGGAGGGAGCGCTGAAGGTTCCAAGTTGGCAATAATGAAGTGGCCTACCAGGGTCATCACGGAGGTACCTGGTGACAGAACAGTATTTCCCGAGTTGTTATTTTCTCCCAACAGGTCTCTTCAACCTGCGTCAGATTGTCCTAGCCAAGGTGGACCAGGCACTGCATACCCAGACGAAAGCCGATCCAGCCCAGGAGTACTCTCGGCTGTGCCAGGAGATCTTAGGAATTCCAGCCACTCCAGGTACTACTAGCCTGTGACCACTGTGGGCTCATTGGAGTTGGGTACCCCTGAGACAGTTCTATAGATAGTCAGGGTCCAGAAAGGCATGGAGGCACCATCCAGGAATTAAGCTGGAGAGAGCAGGAGTGGGCATTATAGACTCCAGTCTAGCTCCAAGTAACTGATGGAGACAAGAGGAGGCCTTAAAGAACATGGAATTCTAGAATTGAAGAGTTAGAAGGGAACTTCAGAATGTGGACTATCAGAGCTAAACCAGGACCTTACTTAGATGGGGGCTGTCAGAGCTTAAAAGAGATTCTAGAGATGATCGAGAGCCTGGACACCCTGAGGAAACTCAGGCCCAGGAGGGTGAAGGGACTTTCTAGGGGAGAGCCAGGACTGCCCTCAAAGTCTTCTAATTCCAAGTACAAGATTCCTTTCACTGTAGCATTCCTCTTCTGACATGGAAGCTGGAACAAGAGCACATTGAGAAAAACCAGGAAAGTGCAAAGCATACCTAGAGCAGAGCCATCCTCCGACCTCCAGTGTGCCCGGCTATTGTCCACCATAATCCTGTGTGGAGCCTCTTGTTCTAACCTCTTTGTGCCTCAAATGTTAAAAAATGTCAGGAACCAGTGTCCTGAGGGCAGCGTCAAGGTAACTGCCACCTCCTCCCCAAACTCTCCCTTGGCCAGACAGAAGTCTAGCTGCTCAGACCAATGGTTTCCATTGTCATGCTGTGACAGGAAGAACAATAGGCTTGGAGTCGGAGGCCTAGATTTAAGTCCAAACAAAAGGACTCATGGCATGGGCACATTACTGAGGGAATACATCATGCCCCGAGCTGCTTCCTGGAGGTAAGGCTTGGATTGGCTTTTGAGAGATCATTCAATCTGTAGTGCCCTCACTGCATTCCCGAGTCTGGCACTGACCCCTGGGAGCCAAGGACAGAGGATGTCCCTTTCCCCTGCAGCCATTTTCTACTCTCTCCTTGCCTGACAAACCCGCGGAGGGGTCTGAAATCATGAAATCTGGGTTCACATTGTGACTCCACATTTACTGGTCATGGGACCCCGGAGAAGTCACTCAACGCCCCCAGCCAAATGAGCTGTAGTCTGTGAACGTAATTCAGAGAAACCTGTTCTTGGCTGAACTGAAGCCGAGGGAAGAAGGCAAGAGCAGAAAGGCAGTCCTAGCCAGCAGCGTCGGGGCTGTGAGGGTGCAAGGACCTTTCATGTAGGTGGCGGCCGAGTTTCCCAACATCCCCGAGATAGAGGCTCCCGTTATTCAACCTCGCTTTGGGGTGGAGAGGCTAGGGAAGAGAGGAGGTAAAGCAACAGTGTGTGGGCCAGTGGCAGGAGCTGTCCGCCATAGCGCCCAGCCCCTCGGCAGCCCCCAAAGGCAGTGACCAGGACCGGTTCCCGCTGGGCAGGGAGTGACAGGCACCTGCTGTCAGTTTTCTTGCTTTCTTTGCTTCCAGGAGCAGGTTGGGAGGGGGCTGGTGCCAATCCCTGGAAATGACCAGGGTTGGGAAACAGCATCACCAAATGAGGCAGCTTTCAAGGAGGGATGGGGTGCTGGGTCTAGCGCTGTAGTCCTGCAAGTGGCCACCAGATGGCAGCACAGAGCCAGGGACAGGTGTGGTGGGAGCCAAACTGAAGGGGAGGACCAGAATCCAAAGGGATAATAATGCTGGGTCCCCAGCAAGGAAGAGGAGGGAGAAGTCAGCCTGGATACCAGTTGGGGAGAGGCAGGGAAATGTGGACTTGGTGTCCAAGGAGCTGGGTTCAAATGTCTGCTCTCTTCTTTATCACCTCTATGATAAAGAGAACAAGTTCTTTTTCCTGGATCTCGGTTTCTTTTTTAAAAATCCTTATCTTCTGTCTTAGAATCTAAGTATAGCAAGAGCAGGAAGAGCTAGACAATGGGGGTTAAGTGACTGGCCCAGGGTCACCCAGCTAGGAAGGGTCTGAGGCCAATTTTGAACCTAGGACCTCCTGTCTTTAGGCCTGGCTCTCAATCCACTCAGCCACCCAGCTGCCCCTTAGACCTCAGTTTCTTCTGGGAAATGGAAGTAGACATTGCACTTAGATGATCCTCAGGGTCTCTTTCGTGATCCAGATGAATTCAGTTAAGCATTTATTAAGTACTTATTATGTGTCAGGCACTGGTGATACATAAAAACAAAATAGTCCCTACTCTCAAAAAACTTATATTCTACTGAGGGAAAACAGCCTGAATACAGATAAACATAAAATAAATAAAAAGGAGTTTAGTGAGGAAGGACACTAACAACTGGGACAGTCAAGGAAGGCCTCTTCTAGGAAGTGGCATTGGACCAGGTTCTCAGGAAGCCAGAGGACTCTTAAGAGGTAGAGAGGAGGAAGGAGAAATTTCCAGTACCAAGAAAAGCGCACCGAAAGGCACAGATTGGCTGGCACATGGGAGGCATGACAGAATGAGGTACGCTAAAGTGGAGGAGCTAGTTTGGGGCCAGGCCTTTAAATGCCGCAAGATAAACATTTTCTACTAGAAGTTAGTAAAGATTTTCGAGCAGGTCAGACTTGTATTTAGTGAATATTAACATGGCAGCTGTGTGGAAGATGTTTTAGAGAGAGAAGGGATTAGAGATGAGGAGATGAATGAGGAGGTTATATATACTAGTACAGGCGAGAAGTGATGAGGGCCTGGAATAGAATTGTAGTGGCAATTTGGGCAAATTTCTCTGAGTATTAATTTCCTCATCTAGAGGATGTGGGGATTGTACTAGATGACTTCTGTGACTCTTTCTAGCCTTTAAATCTATGATCCTGTAACAACCCATGCAGAGAGAGTCCATTATCCTTGATGGAAGAGATGTAGAGGTAGACTTGATAAGACTTAGAAACTGATTGACTGGGGCAGCTAGATGGCTCAGGGTCTAGAAAGCCAGATCTGGAGATAAGAGGTCCTGGGTTCAAATGTGGCTTCAGACACTTCCTGGCTATGTGATCCTGGGCAAGTCACTTAACCCCAACTGCCTAGGCCTTGTTGCTCTTCTGCCTTGGAACCAATACTTAGAGTCTATTCTAAGACAGAAGGTAAGGGTTTTCAAAAAGAAAGAAAGAAGGAAGGAAGAAAGGAAGGAAGGAAAGAAAGAAAGATAGATTGGCTGTGGGGAATGGGTGGAGTGGTAGGGGAGAGTAAAGGGTGAAGGCTAGAAGGATAGTGGTGTTCCTAACAGAATAAGGAAATTAAGAGGGATGGGCTTAGTGAGTTTCATTTTAGACATGTTAAGTTTCAGCTAGTTTTGGAACATCCACATGGAGATAGCCAATAAAGTAGTTGGTAGGGGAGGATTAGACAAAGGATATGAATGCCCTATTGCTTTTTTAGTTAAATTTTATTTTTCCAGTTAAAATATATATTTTTGAATACATTACTTTTGTCCCAGAAACAACTCTAATTCAGAAGGGCAAGGGCCCACACAGCTTGGGAGGGTCTGAGACCAGTTTTGAACCCAGGTCCTCTCAATTCTAGCTGCCCCAACAAAATCTATTTTCTCTCCCTCCTGCTCTCCAACCCCTGGGGGGGGGGGGGGGGAACAAAGAAAACCCTTGTATTGTCAACCAGAACCAACTCCCTTTTTGACCATGTCCAAAAAATGTCTCCTTGTGGGTCCCGAGTCAGGAGGTGAGGGATGTGTTTCACTGTGAGTCCTCTGAAACTGTGGTTGGCCGTTGCACTTGATCAAGTTTTTTGTCTTGACGTCATTCTCCTGGAAACAACTAGTTTCCAAGGGATTTGTAAACTACAATAATCACATGAAAACATGCTGTAAATCATTCAGAGTAAGAGAAATACAATGAGAACAACTCTGGGATTTCACCTTACTCCGGGCAAATTGGCAAAGCCGAGAAAAGATTGAAAAAGTCAATCTTGGCGAGGCTCCAGGATGACAGAAGCTAATGCATTTATAGTGGGATTGTGAAGCAATCTAGCTGTTCTGGAAAATAATTTACAGCTATGCATATACTCCAGGTAAATCAAAGACTGAAACAAAAGTCCATTGTATACTAACTATTGATGGCAGCACCCAATGTCTTAGCAAAGCCTGGAAACTGAGTAGGTGCCCATTGACTGGGGAGCGACTAGACATAAGGCATGTGATGGAAAGGCTTGTACGAACTGGTACAGACTGAAGTGAGCAGAACCAGGAGATTGATTTCTAGGCAGAGATTATGAATATGAGTGTAATGAGGGGTCTAGAGCTTAGGAAGGAGATGAGAACTGGGTATGCAGATTTTGGAATGATTGGCATAGTGATATTTGAACCTGAGGGAGACTTCAGTGAGGAGCCAACATTAGAACTGAAGGTTTCGCAGAGACAGAGGTAAGGAAGGGAGTACGACTAGATGGCTTCAGTACAAAAGTGACCATAAAGGAAGATGTACCCCCCCCCAAAAAAAAAAAGGTTTTAAAATTACTGTGAGCCTCCTGGTTTAGGAGTAAGAAAAGAGAGAGGTGGTTCCAAAAGTACTAGACATGGAGAGTATCAAAGACTACAAAAAAATGAAGTTGACATTTTAGCAGATAGGAAACAGCTGATTACTGGTAGAGAATCATTTCCTAATCAGCTATATATGTACACTCTGTTAGCCTGTAAGAGGAAGCTACAGACCAATGTGAGACTCCTTTGGTAGGATGGAGGGCAGAGAGGGAAGGCACCTAAAGCTTCCACTTGGATTGATGGACCCATCGCTACTTCTCAAGAAACACTGGTGTTCTCACCCCTTTCGTGTCATCCTGTGTCATACTTTAGTACATCAGTCATTTCAATGTTGTATTTCTTTCCTTTTTTTAAAGAAACCCTTACCCTCTGTCTTAGAATCTACATTAGGTATTATTTCCAAGGTAGAAGGGCAGTAAGTGCTAGGCAATTGGATTGAAATGACTTGCCCACGGTCACTTAGCTAGGGAGTGTCTGAGATGGAGATTTGAACCTAGGAGCTGTTGAGTGTTTTTTTTTTATCTTCATAACAAATTTCTACATGTTTGTTGAGTATTTCTTTTTTAAATTTTTTTCTTTATTTTATTTCAGTAACAAATTTCCAAGTAAGTTTATCAAGATTACATGATTCATGTTGTCTCCCTCTCCTCTTCCATCCCCCCTCCCAGAGTTGACAAGTAATTCCACTGGGTTTTACATGTATTATGTTGAGTATTTCTTTTTTTTTTTAACCCTTACCTTCTATCGTGGAGTCAATACTGGGTATTGGTTCCAAGGCAGAAGAATGGTAAGGGCTAGGCAATGGGGATTAAGTGACTTGCCCAGGGTCACATAGTTAGGAAGTGGCTGAGGCCAGATTTGAACCTAGGACTTCCCATCTCTAGGCCTGGCTCTCAATCCACTGAGCTACCCAGCTGCCCCCTTGAGTATTTCTTAAAGATGTTCTTAACTTAGACTTCATGGGTAAATTTCATGGAATCCGTAAATTTTTTCTTAATATTTCATTAATTATTTTCATGTAAGTGGTTTTATTGTGCATTTAAAAACACTGTTCTGAAAGGGTCCATTGCTTCAACTGATAGCTGAGGGGGTCCATGACTTTTGCTGGTGGTGATATGGGGCTGGGTCTTGGGAGAGAGATTGAAGCTGTATCTAGCTTTCGGTGTCATTTGCATAGAGAAGTTGTTTGAAATCAGAAGACCTAATGAAATCACCAACAGTGGGAATGAGTTTAGATGTGAAGGGAGACCCACGATTGGGGCAGGGCCCATTGTGGAAGATGGCCCAGCAAAAGAGCCTTAGAAAGTTATCAAAGCCAAGAGAAGAGGGAATGGTAACAGTATCAAACAGCAAAGAGCTCAATTAAGGAGGCAAAAACTGAGGAGAATCGGTCTGTGGATCTAGTAACTAAGAAATCATTTCTTACAGAACCAATCATGACTTAAGAGAACTGATGGTGAAGAATCCCAAAGAGTGATAGAATTCGGTTGCCTCATGAGGGAGACCTCTGTCATCAGATGTGGCCAATATATTCGTTTGTTTTGCTTAACTTTACTTCTTATAGGGGAGGGTTCTTTCTTTCTTCCTTTCTTTCTTTTTGGTTATGGTGATTTTTAAGAACAAAAATAACACTTATTTTTAAAGATTATTAGTAATCTTGGCAAGAGCAGCTTTAGTCAAATGTTGAGGTCAAAAACTAGATTGCAAGGAATTGAAAATTTCGGAGGAGGAAAGGAAGTGGGGGTAAAGGTAACCATTTTAGGAGGTGTGTGGACATATACTGAATAATGACTTGAGGGTATAGTGAACATTTTTTAGGGTTAGGGAAACATTGGGTATGTCTATTATAAGCAGCAAGAAAGGCTCCAGTAGATAGGGAAAGTTTGGTGGATGAGAATCAGAGAATGTATGATGGAGAAGATAGTCTTTTCCTGAAGCATTTGGGATTAAGAGTATAGAAAAGTTTATGGAAGGAAGGACAAATCTCCTCTGAGAGAAGGGCTAAGGAGGAGAGAAGATGGAGAGGAGAGGAAAATGAAAAGGTGGTATGGAAGGAAGAAAAAAATAAGGTGGAATAAATGGAAGGAAGGAGCTCACAACAGCTTTTTTTTTACTTTATCTTATTCTTTTTTTTTAGTAATGAGTTAAGTAATATTTAAACTTTTTATTCTTCTGTCAATCATTTCCTCATGTATCCCACCTCCAACTGAATCTTCCACAGCAACCAAAAAAGCATAAACAAACCATCCCATAAAATACCATAGTCCCTCACCCCTCCCTACCAAGAAGAGAAAAGTATTTCTTCATTGTTTTTCTGGGATTAAAATTGGTCATTGTGATTAATCAGCGCTCATGCTGGCCACTTTCCTCAGTGAAGTAGGAAGTGAGGTGCTCCCCTAAGGAGGGAGGATGAAAAGGTACTGTAGGAGATTTGAGGGGGAAGGGTTTAGAGCAACTGCTTTGTGGAGTGCTAGAGAGAGAATCAATCTGGTCAGAACAAAAGCAATGTCCTACAACAGTGAGGATCCAGTGGACATTAGAGGACAGAAAGTTGTAGTTAATACGTTTAGCAACAAATGGCTTGACTTCTTTCGGGTGGAGTGTTCAGCTGAGATGATGGGGAGCAACTGAGAGCTACCCCTCAAGGAAAAAGAGTTCTGCAGCAAGTTCCATAGAGAGAATTCTCTTCAACTTAACATCAGTTGGACAACCCAGTGGATAGAGTACCAGGCCTTGAGTCAGGAGGACCTGAGTTCAAATATGACCTCAGACCTTTATAGCTCTGTGACCCTGGGCGAGTCACTTAATTAACCCTGATTGCCTAGACATTCGTGTCTTAGAATTGATACTAAGATAAAAGTTAAGAGTTGAAACAGGTTTTTTAAAAATATTACTCTTTTTCTAGCCTTTTCTTACTACTCTCAGCTCCAAGGCTAGTAGTCCATATACTCTGACACACATAGTTTATAGTGATCATTTGTGTACTTGGTTTGTACCCTCCTGTGTTTATTGTCTCTTACCTTGTATTTAATTATCTGTTCCTCTCTTCACCTCTTTCTGTATTGTGAGCTCCTGAGAGCATGAATCATGAATTATTTAATTCACTGAAATGCTTCTTCTGGTGCTTCCTCATGGAGTGGGGAAGACCTTGGCTTCTCAAAGGTTGTACCAGTGGAATACAGCCTCTAGGGTGGGTCAGCCAGAGAAGCAGCAATCACAGAGACCCCAGGGTGATGACTGTTTCAGCCACAGTGGCTCATGAAGAACATCTCCTTAGCTGTAATTAGTGTCACTGGGATGAAAACCTACTGCCGACATCCCTGGTCCTTGACGTATCTTCCCCAGGGCTGAACTTGGCTCTTCTGTTAACACTTTAGCTAGCCTAGGGAAAAGAGAGAACTTGAGATCTTCCCCTCACGCTGTGTTTGCTCCCCAGGTACTAATATGCCAGCCACTTTTGGTCACCTGGCAGGAGGCTATGATGCCCAGTACTATGGCTACCTCTGGAGTGAAGTATACTCCATGGACATGTTCCATACACGCTTCAAAATGGAAGGGGTCCTCAACTGTAAGGTAAAGTGGCTAAATCATGGGACTGGTTTCTGCTGATTTTCTTCCAGGTCATTTGTTCCCCTTTTCCATCAGTAGGCAGGAAGGGAGAAGTGATGTCTCCAGAGAATTCTTGTCAACTGCAGTCATAGCTCTGCATGGTCCTCTACACCTCTGAGTCTACCTTTTGTTGGCACAGCTGAGCTTGGGTTTCTTCTCTCAACAAAGTCTCACTGCTGAGAGATATCAGCCTTCCTTTACCTCTCCCCTTTTCTAGGGCAGAGCCATAGGACTCCCCTCCTCTGATCTAAGGGTCAGGGCCAGCCAGAAGCAACCTATGGGCAGCATGGTTGCCGTCCTCAAGGATGTGAGAGGCTGTCACGTGGAAGGATAATTAGACTTGCATTTCTTCACCCAAGGGCACAAACCGAGGCCCAGTGTGGGGAGGGTATAGCTCTGTTTGAAGAACGATGAGAGCTGCCCCAGAGTGTAGGGGGCTCCCCAGGACTGGGGCTCTTCTAAATGAAGCTTGATGACCATTGGCTGGGGGTATTTGAGAGATTCTTGTCCTTGGATGGGCTAGACTAGATGGCCCTGAGGTCCCTTCTGATTTCAGAGAGCATGTTGACTTGGGTGATATTTGACTTAGTTTAGGTGCCCTTTCCCTGCCTCCCCTCTCTTCAGTGACATTAGCTGTGACCTTCTGCCTTCACTCTCTCCTCATTCTACTACATCATCCCTGCGCCCTTAGCACTGCCAAGGGGCAGCAGATCTCCCCTGGCCAGGTCACACTGCTTGTAGCCATACCCGTAGTCATTCCAGGGATATTTGCTGCTTGAGCATCTCCAGTTAGCCAGAACAAGTCCCCCATAGATGTCAGCTGCTTGGGGCTGGGGAATGTTTCAGAAACAGAAAGCCCCCTGTGGTATTAAGGGGGTGATCAGAAGATCCCCCTCCATTTTCAGTTTCTCCCACCCTCACCTCAGCCTCCTCCCTCCTCTCCATGTTCCTGTGGCCCAGGGCCACAGGTATTGCCTAATTTCTCTGGGCCTCTACACTAATGAATAATTATGCTATACTTGCCTGAAAACTGGCCCTAACTAGCCGATCTCTAAAGATTCCTTCCAGTGTCCGGAGCTATGATTCTGGGGAGCTGAACTAGAGCTTTTCCTAAGCGTCAAAGAGCGATCATTGAGTTCGACCCATTCCTGAGAAGGATATTCTTCAGAGCATCCTTGATTAGTGGTCATCACGCTTCTCTTTGAAGGCCTCTCGTGGTGGGGGATCTTGCTAAGTTATCGGGGAATTGGAGTGTGGCCCCTCTCCAGGCCCAAACGTGGTTTCATTCATAGTCCTGCCAGGGCCGAGGAGAGTGCACTGCCTGCTCCCCTCCTGGACTCTGGGCCTCTCCGACTAGCTTTGGGTCGGCAAAGCACTCCTGTCTTCGGTGTCCTGAGATGGGTGAGGGGTGGCAGTCCCCCAGAGCCACTGTCTCTGTCCAAACAGTGTCCCTTGTCCCTCCTGTAGGTCGGCATGGACTACAGGACCAACATCCTGAAGCCCGGTGGCTCTATTGATGCTATCTCCATGTTGCAGCAGTTCCTAGGCCGGGAACCCAAGCAAGATGCCTTCCTCCTGAGCAAAGGGCTGAAGGTGTTGGACAGCAGCTCACTGCCCTCTGCCTGCTGATGGGCCGGCCCTGCCGATGGTCACGGGAGCTCTTCTGTGCATCCCCGTTCTTCAGGACTGAGCAAGTTTGGACAGAACCTTCCTCTGGCCTCCCTGTTGCCTTAAATTCCCAACAGAGAGAGAGCAGAGGGACTCGGACAGAGCCACTACCCCGCCGCAGGGTGGGGAATGAGGGGGTGCTTCCACCCCCTTCTGCAAACCCGCCTTGTTTTGCTTTCTACTTTTTAACTTTCCGGGCCCTTTTTGGGGTCTTTGCTCAGTCACATTAAGATGTTTGGAGAGTTCTTGTGTTGGCCATATGGCCTGATATTATTTTTTCCCCCTTGTCCATCCCACCCCAGAGTAACCAAGATCAGGTTCTCTATTGAAACTAATCTTTTTTTTTTTAAGTGGAGTGAAAGAGGGAGCCTCCCATATTCCTCCCTTCTTCCCTCCCTCCCAACTCCTACCTTGAAATAGCTTAGTTTAACATTGTTGTTAAGGCAGAAATCATGGTTTAGTCTTTTTGGGATGGTTTTTTCAGACGCTGTTTTGGTGAGAGATGGATTAGACCTCAGGGAATTGACAGCTGGGATGGGTGTGTTTTCTGTGCATGTGTGCTGGAGCTGGTGAGTGAAATGAATGAGTTGTTCCCCCTTTTAAGGTGACTTAAGCCTGAGCACTCTGGCTCCGTCACAGAGCAATGATTTCCTAACTGGAACCAAGGGGCCTTAGAAAGTTCACCCTGAGATTGGTACAGACTTTACTGCAGGATTCTGAGGCCAGCGCCTCCATGAGGGTTGAATGCCTGGCTCACATAATAAAAAATGAGGAAGTCTATCGATCAATCTGTTGATAAGTGAAATTGGGTTGGTGCTCCCTAGGAAAAGGTATTTGGAAAAAACTTGGCCCATGTGACTTCTCCCTTTACTCCAGCAGACTTTATTTAAATCCGATAGGAGAGATTCTTCAGGTCTGCTCAACAGGGACCCCTCACACCCTTGACCATTCTTCATCCTTTCAGCCCATATGAAAAAAACAAGCACAGAGACTTGAGCACAGCCATGTCCTTTTCTCTATTTGGAAGCCCCAGGCAGCAAAGAGGAAGCTGTAATGAGATGGGGAGAGAGAGCTTCCCTCATGGCCCTTCAGGGAAAACTGAGATGAAGATCTGTTAAAAGGGAGCAGGCATTAACTGGTGTCCAGTAAATCAAGGAGTGAGCTCTCTAGACCTGCCATCCCTCCTGTTTCTGTGCCCTTGGTCAATAGGCATTTATTAAGTGTTACAGTGTGCCAGGCTCTGTGCTAAGCACCAGGCACACAAAGGCAAAGGCAGCCCTTGCCCTGGAGGGCCCACCCTAATGGGGAAGCCAGTGGCTACATACATCAAAATAGATATGGATAAACTGGAGACACAGCAGGGAGAAGCACTAGAAGTAAGAGGGATCAGAAAAGGCTTGTGCTGAAGATAAACCAGGAAGCAGAGATGAGGAGGGAGTATGTTCCAGGCAAGTTACACAACCAGAGAAAATGCCTGAACCCAAGAAATGCATTGCTGCTCCCCTAAAACAGCAAATCCCACACTCTTGTGATCTTGGTAACTTTTGGCCAACAACAGTAGCTTTGGCCTTGTTTAAAAAACAAACAAACATCTTTTTCCCAATTTCTTTGTTCCCCTGCCCCTAAGGAGTAGCCAGAGAAAAGGGGGATTTAATCTATGGCTTTATTTAATCTTTGACTTAAATTAGAAACTTATTAATGCTTTAGCAGTAAGCCCCCAGTTCTTGACTCTGAAAGTGAAGTATGGTGCCTTCCTTTCTTTATTGTGGGTTTTTCAGTCAGGTGCTTGGAGTTCCCATGACTCCTCTAGTCTTTGCTTAAGCATCTTTCTTTCTTGGACTCAGCAGACCCCACGGTAGAAACAGCTGATGGGGCATGTTTCAGCCACAAAAAGAGCCACCTGTAAAATCCTTGTGCTCTCTGGGCTGGCAAGGAAGGCAGAGAGAAAGGGAGCGGCAGTGTTTCTAGGGGTCTTGTTCCCCTCTTTCGTATCTCCTTCCCTCTCCCTCCCTGTCACTCATCCAGACCTAGGCTCCTAGGTTAAGGTAGAATGATTTAGAGGCTGTTTTGTGCCCAGGTTGTGAGGCTCTTGTACCTAAATTACACTGCCCTTTCCTAAAGCTTTGGGCTGGAGAAAGACAGAGACCTGATTTTTTCTTAGTCAGAGCTAATGAGGGCAGGACTGAAGGGTCAGTGTCTGGTGTCCCTAGTGTTCTCACTATCCCGGGAAAGTGGGGTGCTTCTATTTAGACTCCATGGTTACCCCCATTAAATAATACCTATGATCGTCTGGTCTACAATACCAAATTCATGGGACATTTGCATTGGTGTCAGGAGATGAGATTATCCCTATTGATTCCTCTGTCCTTTTATGCCAGCCAAACCCTACTGGACTCTGTAGCAAGGCCAGATGTGTACTGGACAGAGCTGTAACTAGTGTAAGGGGAAGATCACTGCGTTTGAATCTAGGTTCTTTTATCCATATGACCGTAGACAAGTCTCTTCCCCTCCTTGCGACAGTTTTCCCCAGTTGTAAAACAATACAGTTACACTATACCTCTAAAGGTGGGTCCTTCCACCTCTTAATCCTTGATCTAATTAAGTGGGCAAAGAAAACATTATCTGTCTAAGTTATGGCTTGGACAAACTTTACTACCCTGCTAGGAATTCCTCGAGGGAGTAGTGTAGAATGTTTTTTGGCGGTGTCCTTCCTGGTCACCTAACCCATCTCCTGTGGCATTGTAAGGAACATGGAAAGGTCACAGGTCTGGAATTCCTGCCTTCTTTGCCTGGCCAGCCCTGGGCCCCTGTTGCTCGTTCCTCAGGAGCTTGAGTCTTTGGAGCTGCATGTGGCCCCATCTTCCCCGAGCCCTCTCCCCAGCCCCGGGGACCTGGCCGTCTTCACGTAGGGTCTTCTGCCGCCTCTGTCTGACCTCATTTCTCCTAGCCTTCTCTTCCAGCATCTTAAAGCTTTTTCCATGCCCTGCGTATACTGCCTGCACTGAAAGCCCAGCTCAGGTACTCAGCAAAATCCCAAAGGGGAAACGCATACACAGTGGGGACGGCTTAAAATACCTAAGGCAGGTGTGAGGCCGCTGAGTCAGCACTGGACAGCCTCGGCTCCCCAGAGGCTTCCTTCTCATCAAGTGAGGCTTGTCTGCCATCTTATCTTCTCCCCTCCCCCCCCCCCCAGCCTCTAGATGTGGCAAAGCTGGAGACTGCCAGGCTGTCTCTCCAGGCTGACTCCTGCCCTCCGTCAGCCAGAGAGCATGGTTGCAGACTGTGCCCCTTGCCCCTCCCCACTGCTGCAGGTGCCGCAGCTGCCTGGTCAGGAAAAGGCTCGTGGTACAGTCAAGAATGCCAGTCTGGGAAGGTGCCCAGCTCCTCTCCCTTGTCTCTGCCCCTTTTATCCTTCCCAAAGAAATCACCCAAGAGTGGAACCCGCTCCCCCCCCCCCCCAACTGCTTCCCCTCCCTATCCCATGTGAGCCTGTGCCAGGCTCAGCACTGAAGCCGAATTGACTGTCCTTGTGGGGTGGGAAGAGCAAGCAGCCTTTTGTCTGGCCCTGATCAGGAGCCACAATCCTAGCTGCCCCGATGCACCCTCTGAAGCCTCGTGACTGCACCAACTTTGTGGCGGTAGCTAAAATCAACTTGCAGAGAGAATGTGATCTTGAAGCTGGTGAAACTTGCCACTCTGTAGGCTTCCGACCGCACCAGCAAGGTCCTCTTACTAAGGCGCCTCAGCATCGATTAAGCTTCTACTGTGCAAGGCATGTTGCTAGGAATCGAGACAATTCTAGAACAGTCCCTGTTCCCAGGGAGCCTGCCTTCCACAGAAAGCACCGTGGCGCTCGAGGATCCCTCTCCTTCGGGGTCGGATGTCAGGCTGCCTCTTCCTCTCCCTTCCCCAAAGAATGGTGCTTTTGAGATTTTTGTAATGGTTCAGGTCTAACTGGCTTGTTAAGCTGGTGTTTTGGTAAAGTGCTTAACACTAATAAACAGTGGCTTCTAAAAGGCTCTTTTGGGAGAGGAGCAGTGTTTCTTTTAGATTTCAGGCTCCTGCTTGGAGTGCTCTTCCTTCCCACCTACCAGGGGCCGGGCTGAGCATCCCAACGCGTGAGCCTGGATTCTCTTGTATCCCTGTTTGGGGAAATCGGTGAAGGACTGGGGAACACATGCTACTTCCATACCTGCTCTTTCCCTCCCTGCCCACACTACGATTTTGCAGGCTCATCGGTCAATACGCATTTATTAAGCACCTTCTGTGTGCCAGGCACTGGGCTAAGGCCTGGGGATACAATGAAAGGTCAAAGATGGTCCCTGCGCTGGAGAAGCTCTCAAGCTCATAGGGGAGACGGCATGCAGACAAGCTGCATCCAGGATACATCAGAGAATGGCACTGGGATTCAAAGGGTTTGGGCAGGCAGTCCACTTCCAAACAGAGAGGCTAGCCTGAAGCTTATTTTTTTTGGACAAGGCTAATGTGGGAATTTCTTTCACAAGTTTGTAAATGGGTTTTACTTGTCTTGCTTTAAGGAGAGGGAAGTGGGAGGGAGGGAATTGGTAAATAAAGTTGAGTTTAAAGAGGTGAGATTTTAGCTGGGACTTGAAAGAAGCTAGAGGGGCCGGGAGGCAGAGATGAAGAGGGAGAGCACTCCAGGCATGGACATAGTGCAAATGCTGGGAGTTGAAAGATCTTGGTGGAATTCCTGGATAAGCCAATGGAGTTTATTGGGTAGTGGGGTGACATGGTCAGGCAGGTACTTCTAAGAAAATTATTTTGGTGTCTGAACAGAGGATGGATTGAATTGGCGAGAAACTTGTGAAAAGCAGACCAACCATCAGGCTATTGCAATAGTCCAAGTGTGAGGAAGTGAGGACCTGTACCAGGGTGGTAGCAGTAGCAAAGAAAAAAGAGCTTATCCAATACTATCGTATTAGGGGACATCTAGGTGACTCAATGGATAGAGAACCACTAATACAGATGGAAAGTCCTGGGAAAGTCATTTAGCCTCCACTGCCTAGCCCTTAGTGCTCTTCTGCCTTAGAACCAATATTTATTTATTTATTTAAATGTTTATTTATACCCATAACCTTCCATCTTGGAATCAATACTGTGTATTGGTTCCAAGACAGAAGAGTGGTAGTAAGGGCTAGGCAATGGGGATTAAGTGACTTGCCCAGGGTCACACAGCTGGGAAGTGTCTGAGGCCAGATTTGAACCCAGGACCTCCCATCTCTAGGCTGGGCTCCATCCACTGGGATACCCAGCTGCCCCCCTTAGAACCAATATTTAGATTTGATTGCAGTCTGATGAGCCTATACCCAAGACCAGTTCCTTAAAATGATTGCAGCCTCTTCTGCAAAGAGAGCCAAAGTATTTGTCCCTGACTATGGCAGAGCTATGTGGAATTCTAAGGAAATGGGGGCGGGGGGGCAGAAATAGTACAATAGCATGGATTTAGCCCTAAACTGGAGATTAGGAGATGGGGGCCTGCCTTTAAGTGACTGATCACTATAGTCCATCCCTATCTAAAATGAGAGCTCCACTAGGCAGTTTCTCAAGCTTCTCCCAGCCCTGTCATTCCGTGTTTAGAGGCACTCTAATCCTCTAGTTCTCACTGCCTTAAAATGACTTTTTTGGAATCTACCTCATTGGAAAATTTGGGATTGAATCAAGTACCTCTTACTATCTTCTCCCCTGTTAGCCAGTCACTTAGCCTCCTGAGACCTGAGTGTTGCTGTCACAAAATACAGGGATTGAACTCTGATCTCTGAGGTTCCCCTTGGCTTGAAAGCTCTCCTCCCTGTGACTCCCAGCAGCGTGGCTCCCATGGTTCCTCTCCTGACCCCTAGGTGGCAGGCCCTGGCCACTTTAGCTTGTGGGTTTTTCCCATTCCGGGGGTCTTGGGGGCGGAAGGGTGTCTCCCTGGATCTGAGGGGCATTCAGCTCCAGGAGTCGGGCCAGGCTGGCAAGCCATCCCCTGCCTCTTCCCAACACCACCTGCCTCCCCTGGGGCCCCTCTAAAGCCTTTTCTCAAGAACTGCGCCTGGCTGGGGCCCAGAATAACTGGGAACACAACTCCTAAACCTCGCAGCTTCTCCAGGGGGTCATCATGTGGCTATTCTGAGCCGGCCCAGGGCACCGACGTCTGCTGTCTCCCCTCCACTCCTTCTCTCAGCCCTCAAACACTCCAGACATGTACTATCATCTCCGAAGCAAGTGCGGCCACATTCTTGGCATGGGTCAGATGTATTGTGTTCGGTCTGTTCTGGATTTATTGGTCTCCATGAAGTCATCCTCGTGGCCCAAATACAGTCTCCTCCCCCAACCTTTTCACCCCTAGGGAACAAGAGGAGAGTGGGCTCCACTAGTGTGCCTTCTGACCCACCTCTTCTAGGGCCAGCCTGTAACAGGAGAACCTGGAGCTTCCCTAGGGGAAGGGGTGTGTGGGGAGGACCGACCAGCTCTTCAGGGGCTGAGCTGCTCAGCTGGTTCCATTTTGAGAGAAGAGAATCCTTAGCCCCTCTCGGAGAACCAAATCAACAGAGCAGCCCCATTTAGAGAGGATTTCTTCCTTAGGGTTCAAACTTTCCCCCTGACTTTTTATGGTAGATTTGTGTTTTGAGAATTGAACTCAAAACACGATGGATAAGGTAGGGGAACTGGGTCAGAATTCTGACTTGGATACTCAGTAGTTCTGTGACTCAATTTACCTATCCAAGCCTCCATTTCTTAGTCCGTGAAAGAAGGAATAATACTTATGTCACACTCCCTCAGTGAATGAGGAAGGGACTCTGTAACCCTTAAAACACCAGAAGGATGTCGTGATTGGTGAGTTTTCTGATAAACACTTATGAATGGAAATGATCAGAAACAAAGTGGGCTGATAATAGCTGCCCGTAAGGAGCCGTGATCCATTGGGCAATATTCTACTTGATGTACACATTTGGATGACTTATCATTTACCAGTGAAAATATCCCTCTCATTACTTTGCAGTCCGGTCCTTTCATGCCTTTACCAAGACCTTTTAATACACATTTTCTTTAAGGAGTCTATAGCAATCCTAAGAGGTTAGTAATGGAGGTATTACTTTCCTCTCTGGACCTTGTTTTCCTCATCTGTAAAATGAAGGTGTTGCAGCCGATAATTAGAATAACACGCAGTTTGCAAAAGCCATTTTCTTTCTCCTTCGATCATCAAATCCCCTGAGAAGTCTGTCGAATGAGTTATTATACCCATTTTCCAGATAGGAAAAAACAAAGCCAGAGGGAAGCTAAGTGACTTCCTCAAAGTCATTTAGGCAGCACAAAAGCCAAAGCTGAAGCCAGATCTTATTCCCAGCCCAATGCTCTTTACACAACACCATAATCACAGTTCTGACCATTTGATTATTATCCCTCTGGGACAGATGAGGTGATGCAAAGGGAGATCAAGGCTACTGTTCTGTGGACCCCAACACTAAAAGTATGGAGAACCTTGAAGTGAAAAAAACAGAAATAAACAGAAATCTTGACATCATAATACAAGAAATCATCCAAGAAAACTGCCCTGATGTTCTTGAACAAGGGGGCAAAGTAGCTAGGGGTTCTAGAAGGATTTGTAGAAATCTCTGGATGATGGAACTTCATCTTCTGGGAATCCTCCCTTCACCAAGACAGATCACAACCATCTCTTTGCTTTGGTCTTGGCTTCTTGGTATGGTGGAAACAACACCTTCACTGAGACCCAGATTCCCCAGGAGAATCTATGCTTCATACCGCCATGCAGCGGTCCTAAATGGCAAGCATTTCCAGCTTGGCAAGATCTCTCGGATCACGGGCTCTGCTGGTAAAGTCTTCGAGACCTCCATGCCATCCTTAGTTTTAACAGGCAATCCTAGTATGGTGGAGGTCTGTTCCTGCACCTTTGGACAAGAGGTGGTTCCTCTAGCTCAAATGCTGGATATGTGAGTCAAGGACCAACCTCCCAACCCCCTTTTGCCATCTGATCATCTATTTTGTTAATTAGTAGGATTTAGATTTGGGATGGGTCTGGAATGGGCTTGGGACCATTGTTCCAACTTGTCCTCTCCTGTTAAAAGAATATGATTAGGGTGCAGCTGGACGACTCAGCCAATTGAGAGTCAAGTCCAGAAATGAGAGGTCCTGGGTTCAAATCTGGCCTCAGATTCCTAGCTGGGTGACCCTGGGCAAGTCACTTACCACTGCCAAGCCCTTAACACTCTTCTACCTTGGAACCAATACACAGTATTGATTCTAAAATGGAAGGTGAGAGTGCTTAAAAAAAAAAGAATAATATGATTACCTTCCTTGCCTCCCTCCTCTACCCCTGGATCAGGCTACTGGCTCATCTCATACAGGATTCTGGCTTGGGAAGCCACTGGAAGGCTCTGGACTCCAGAACCATTCCAAGATGTCCTCAAGCACAAATAGACAACAACTTAGGTCCCTTTATCAGCGCCAGTGGAGCGTAGGAGTCCCTGCTCTCTGCCTCCTGACCAGCTCATGACCCGAATGGGTCACCTTTGAGGCCAGCCCTACCCTACTCCACATCTCAGACGGCTCCGGGCTGCCCAGCTAAGTCAGGAATTCAGACCCTGGCTATTTGGCTATTTCAAGCCCAGACAGATATTAAAAGCCCTGACTTGGCAGGGATGGGACCAGAGTCAGGAGGGGGGGGGGGGGAACCTTTGGAGAAATCCCTGCAGAGCTCTGAGGCTGAGTTCAGATCCCTGGTTTGGCCCTGATTTCCCTCTCATGGCATGAGTTTTTGAAAAATCCAGCATGGTCTCATGAATATGTCACATCCAATTCCTGTGGGGAAAGCCTGAAGGGGGCAGGTGGAATTTCCTGTTGTAGATTGTTCCTCACTACCTTCCCCCAACCCCCATACAAAGTCTGTCTTAAGATCACAAGTTCTTAGAGCTGGAAAGGAATTTGGACTTTATAAATAGGGAAACTGAGGCTCAGGGAAGGAAAGGACTTTCCTAAGGTCACATAAGTAGGCGGATGCAGAGACCTGAGTCTTCAGATGCCAAAGCCAGTACTCTTCCTCCTCCCTAAGCTTCCAAGCACCATGAGTCCCTGGGGAGCCTGGGCCAGTCACAAAGACCAAGATGACCCGGGTCCACATGGCTCCTTCGAACTCTGCCTCCTAAAGTCAGGATGTAGAACTCAAAGAGTTCAAAGAAGATTCAGCATCTCTTGTGCCCATCGATATCCCCTGGGTGAGTAGTGTGAGGGGACCAGCTTTGTCAGAAGTTGGACAAGGGAGGAAGGCTGCCCTCCTTGGCCAGCGGGACCTTTTCCCATCTTCCCCATCCTCTTAAACAGACAACATGGTTCCAATACCAGCTCTTTCCTTTAATGAAAAAGACCATTTAGGAGCTCAGTCCAGCACGGTGGCCACCTTGCAGGATTCCCCTGCCCCATTTCAGCTCCCACCTGGACCTTTTGGCCTTCGCTTGCCTACCCCAGGCCAAATCCAGCCGCTGAGACCCCTGTCCCATCATCTCTTCTCAGCCCAAACTGAGTATTTAATCAGTCACAAGAGTGGGAAGGGGCTTCCCTGCAACCCGAATCTGTGACATCCCCGACTAATGGCAGTTTGACCGAGACAGGGTGCTCCCTGCACTCAAGGCAAACCATGTCATGGTGGGACAGATTTCTCCCCCATTTCCTTCCTGCCACCTCCATTCAGTGCTCCTAGTGCTGCCCTCCAGGGTCAAGCAGAGTCTGAAATAAAGCAAGCATCCCTCTTCCACATGCCAGACCTTCAGATATTTGGAACAACAAAAACAAAACCAACCGTCCTGTCTCTTCCACCCTTGCCCCCGCTGAGTCTCTTCTTCTCCAGGCTAACCTCCCCAAGTTCCTTCCACTGATTTTGGCATGGCACGATTTCCAATCCCCTCTCCGGATTGGCCGGCCATCCTTCAGATCCACTCCAACTTGTCAATGTCCTCCCTAAATCAGAACACCGCCCTCCAGAGGTCCGACCAGGGCAGGAGGCACTTCTCTCCTGCCTTCTTCCTTCTCAATGCTTTCTCCTTCTACAGCCTAAGGTCATACCGAGCTTTGGGGGACTGCCATGTCTGTGTGGCTTCATATGGACCTCAGTGGCCAAAGGAAATGACTCCAGCTCTTCTTCTTTCACTTCTGCCCCTCCTTTTTGTCTTTTGCTCCAGCTCATCCTGGAGGTTGGACAGTGTGGGATAGGGAATGGGGCAGTGGACTGAGAGTGAGAAGTCCTGGGTTCTAATCCTGGTTCTTCCACTCTGTGAACTTAGCCAAGTCCTTTCTCTTCTCTGGGCCTCGGTATCCCCATCTAGTAAATGAAGGGTTTGGCCTAGAGGACAAGAATTCTCTTCCAGAGAATTCTCCTCACACCTGGCATGCCCCAAATTCATCCTCTTCTCCACGCCACCCCTCCTCAGCTCTCCTCTTTTCCACTTCTCCCTGGATCCCACCCAACCTGCCGATGACCCTCGGTCCCCCCTGGGCCCTTTGCTCCCTTAGTCCCTGGGTGACCGTATCTCCTCTACTTGCAGTCTTCCCTCTTGCCACTTGGCTTCGCATCTTTGGGGTTTGGGCAGCTGCAGGTGCTCAGCGGCCTTCCCTGGACACCCCGCAGACCCCCGCCTCCCACCCTGGCATCCCAGAGGGCCGAGGAAGGGGTGCTAGAAGGCCTGCAGCAGGTGGAGGGTGTAGTGGAGGCGCTGGCGCAGGGCCTCACTGCAGCCGTGGCCTTGCAGGATGCTCAGGGGATGCGAGGTGGCCAGCCGCTCCGGGTCGATGTAGGTGAGCAGAGGTTCTTCTCCGGCCCAGTTCAGCAGCAGCTTGGTGTGGTCGTGGTAGAAGTTGACCTGGCCAGAATGGGCAACAAAGGAGGGTCGTCTTCCAGCTCCCATCTTGTATCCGGCCCCAGGAACGGGGGCCGGAGCTCAGGCCAAAGAGTGGGCTGCAGGAGGATCACAGGCAATCCAGGGTCCCCCCAGATGCCCCTTATGTCTTGGAGGGAGGGAAGAATCTGGGTGTCCTCCAGTCCACCCTCGTTTTATAGAAGGAGAAATAACTTGGCCACCAGTTCCCAGCGGATCTGACTGCTGGACCAGAGACCTCCTCGTGGCTGTTTGGTTGTTTCTAGCCCTCACCTTGGAATCAGTATTAAGTATTGGCTCCAGGGCAGAAGAGTGGTGAGGGCTGGGCCGTGGGGGTCAAGTGACTTGCCCAGGGTCACACAGCTGGGAAGTGGCTGAGGCCAGATTGGAACCCAGGCCCTCTATTGTGGGACGTTGAGGACCTGAGTGTGGAAGCCCTTCTCTGGGGAGAGAGAGCAGGTGTGGCAGGACTCTCCTCCCACGGAGCGCCTACCTGCATCGTTTGATCGCTGAAGAGCAGGAGCAGGGCCTGGTCTGACTTGAGGAAATGGAGCAGGGAGAAGCCGGGGCCAGGGCTGAGGCCGGGCTGGCTGGGCACAGCCCCTCCCTGTAGAGGGGACGAGGGAGTCAGAGGCCAGAGGGGCAGAGGGGCGCCAGAGAGCCCTGCGCCCGCCTGCCCCCGCCTCACCTCTAACAGCCAGCGCTGCATGTAGCGGGTGAAGAGCTGCAGCACGGCCACTTTGGTGCCCAGGGAGTCGGGGATGTCCCTCCAGGAAAAGGTCGCCACCTCGCCCTGAGCCGGGCAGTAGCTGATGCACCTGTGGGGCCCCCGAGAGGTGACGCCGGGAAGGGGGGGTCTCAGGCCCCAGGCTCAGCGGACGAGGAGCTGGGCCCTCACCGGGGGCGGGCACGGGGCGCCGGGGAAAACACTCACCCCAGGGCGGGCCGGAGAGAGATGTGGGTGCCGTCCCGGAGAAGGACCCCGGTGCTGCCGTCGGACAGCTCGTAGCCAAAGCCGTACTTGTTGGAGTAATCCACCCACTTGGTGACCCACAGTACAGGCTGCTGCTGCCCGGGGGGGTCTTGCTCCCCTGGACACAGGGAGGACAAGTAAGCAACTCTACCCCCCGGCAGAGTCCCCCGAGCCAATCGGGGCACTGGAGAGAGGCAGGAAGAGTCTCCAAAGAAGGAGGACTTGGGGCTAATAAGGATATTAGGGGGGCAGCTGGGTGGCTCAGTGGATGGAGAGCCAGGCCTAGAGAGGGGAGGTCCTGGGTTCAAATCTGGCCTCAGACACTGTGTGACCCTGGGCAAGTCACTTGACCCCCATTGCCTAGCCCTTACCGCTCTTCTGCCTTGGAGCCAATACACAGTAGTGACTCCAAGATGGAAGGTAAGGGTTAAAAAAAAATGAGGATGTTGAAAATCATCTAATCCAACCCCCTCATTTTATAGAGAAAAAAATGGAGCCCCAGCCTCATTAAGAGGCTTACCCAAGGTCACGCAGTCCATCAGTTGCAAAACACTTAGCCTGTGCTTAGGAAGGAGGATGAGCATGGAAATTGGGGGTGGGGGAGCTGGGGAGCACCTACCTGCTGGCATAAAATCCAGACAATTCTTCAGGAGCCTGGCAGCCACCTCAGCCCCATCACCTGGGAATCCTGGCGACTCTGGAGAAGCAGGAAAGCCAGATAATGAGCTCCCTGTCACTAGAAGTGTTTCAGAGGCGAGTGGGCTACCGCAACCAAGACACTGTAGAGAGAATTCTTGCCCAGGAAGGTATCAGACTAGATGCCTTCTGAAGCCTCTTTTATTTTTTAAAAACAAATTGTATTTTCCCAAATACACGTAATGTGAGACCTCTTCTATTTACGTGATCCTGAGACCGCTTACCATCCGCATGGAGTCCCAGAACCCAGAAGCACCCAAGACTGAGCGTGCTCCCAGCTGCTACGGCCAACCATAGATGGATGATCCAGCTGTGGCCTGGGCCAGTCACAGAAATGCATGGAATGTTTTTTTAGAGCTGGAAGGAATCTGAAGTCCAGTTAATTTTATAGATGGAAAAACTGAGGTCCTAGAGATTAAGTGACTTACCCAAAGGCACAAGCCAAGTCAGTTGCAGACCTGGGATCAGAACCAAGGCCTCACTCCTTCCCCCTAACACGGGTGTCCTTTCCCAGTCCTCCATCCTTCTGGAGAAGGCATTCTCCCACCTCCCTTCCTGCCATCTATCCGCCCTTTTAGGTCCAAACAGGACTTTTTTTCTTTTAAAAACTGTCTGAATATCAATTCTAAGACAGAAGAGCAACTATGTAATTGGCGTTAAGTGACTTGCTCAGGGCCACACAACCAAGAAATGTCAGAGGCTTTAGAATTGAACCCAGATCCTCTTGAGGCAATAGGAATTTTAAGGGGAGAGGAAGGAAGGGGTCAATGCCAGCTCACCTTCTGTGCCAGGTGGGTGACTCCTAAGGCTCCTCCGTAGGAGTAGGTGGATAGGGATCTCTGGGTAAGGTACTTGGGGATCAGTTTCTCCCTCAGGGGCTTCTAACTTGTGGGGAGAATGAGAAAGACCCTAAACAGGGAAGGAAAAGGAGGGAGGAAGAGTAGAAGAGAGGGAAGGAGGGAGGAAGGAAGGAAGGAAAGAATCATTAAGCACCTATGGTGTGCCAGGCACTGTGGTAAGTGTTTTACAATTATTATTTCATTTGTTCAACAACCCTGGGAGGAAGGCATTGTTGTTATTCCTATTTTACAGTTGAGGAAACTGAGGCAGAGATTAAGTGACTTGCCCAGAGTCACACAGCTATAAATGTCTGAGGCTGGATTTGAGTTCAAGTCTTCCTGATTCTAGTTCCAATATGTTGTTATTCCTATTTTACAGTTGAGGAAACTGAGGCAGAGATTAAGTGACTTGACCAGAGTCACACAGCTATAAATGTCTGAGGCTGGATTTGAGTTCAAGTCTTCCTGATTCTAGTTCCAATATTCTGTGTACCAGCTTCTTAAGGCCAATTCTAACCATTTACAAGGCTCCTTCCTCAGGATAATTTTATGAGACATAGTCCAAGCATTATTACCTTCCATTTTTAGTTGAAAAAAAAAACTGGTATTCAAAGAGACAGTGACTGGTCCAAGGTCACCCATCAAATGATGAAAGAGCCAGGACTAGAACGTGGGTCTCCTAGCTTCTAGGACTGGACTCTTTGAACTATGCCAGTCCATCTAATCTTGTTGAAAATCCCATCCAATCCTTTGAGGGCCAGCTCCAGTCCTACCTCCTTTATGAAACCTGCCCTGATTTTTCTTCTCCTTCCTCTACTACCCTAGACAATGATGGGGTCTTACATGGAATGTCAGAACTTTAGAACTCAGGATATCAGAGGGGAGGGCCCTGAGAACCCAGAATGTCAGTGCTGGGAGGACCCTTAAAACACAGCATGTCAGAGCTTGGAGGAAGCTTAGAATAGAGAATGTCTGAGCTTGGAGGGAGCTTAGAATAGAGAATGTCTGAGCTTGGAGGGAGCTTAGAACAATGTCAGAGCTGGGAGGACCCTTAGAACAGAGAATGTCAGAGCTGGGGGGAAGCTTAGAAGAGAGAATGTCAGAGGTTGGAGGGAGCTTAGAACCCAGAATGTCAGAACTGGGAGGATCCTTAGAACACAGAATGTCAGAGCTGGGGGGAAGCTTAGAAGAGAGAATGTCAGAGGTTGGAGGGAGCTTAGAACCCAGAATGTCAGAACTGGGAGGATCCTTAGAACACAGAATGTCAGAGCTGGGGGGAAGCTTAGAAGAGAGAATGTCAGAGGTTGGAGGGAGCTTAGAACCCAGAATGTCAGAACTGGGAGGATCCTTAGAACACAGAATGTCAGAGCTGGGGGGAAGCTTAGAAGAGAGAATGTCAGAGGTTGGAGGGAGCTTAGAACAGAGAATGTCAGAGCTTGGGAGGGAGCAGAGAATTTCAGGGCTGGGAGGGAGCTTAGAACAGAGAATGCCAGAGCTGGGAGGGAGCTTAGAACAAAGAATGCCAGAGCTTGGAGGGAGCTTAGAACCCAGAATGTCAGGGTTTGGAAGGAGCTTAGAACAGAGAAAATCAGAGGGTGAAAGAGATGTTAAAACAGACTGTCAGAGAAAGCTGAGACTATTAGGGCAGGAAGGAAACTTGGGGACATCATCTCCCCCTCATCTTACCATTGAGGAACCTGAAGACTGTTAATGGGAAGAGTTGTGACAAAAAATTGGGGATGGAAGCACCCTTGGACTATCTGGGATCAACATTGCCCCCAGCCCTCTCCTCTTGGTGTCCTTTTTCACCGAGTCAGGACTTCTGGATCTCTTACCTCATTGTCTGCTTCCCCGGGAGTCTTCTGGGGGTCCTCTGGGGCTGGGGTTGTTGGCATCTTTGGGACAAATGATCCTGGAAAGTGAGGATGAAGAAAGGAGGTGAGCAGGGGTAGTGTCTTCAGCCTGCCCCCGAAAACTGGGCATAGGGCCTGGGGTGGGGATTGTGGCTCCTGCCTCTTCCTCCATACCCATACTACTCACGTGGGGCTCGGCGCTGGGCCATGGCCAGAAACAGTTGGGTGGCCTTCTGAAAGAGTTTGTCCAAGGGCTGGGGGATGGTGAAGATAGGGGCTGTGTGGCAGGAGCGTGGAGGCAGCTGGTCTGGAGTGAAGCCCTGCAAGGGAAAGAAGTGGGTAGAACGCATCCCTGAAGTATCAGAACAAAGCCAATGACTCAGAAAGGGCCAGGAAGCTAATGTGTAAGAGCCTTGGAATTGGAGTTAAGGACCCAAGTTCAAATCCTGCTTCGGGCACTTACTACCTGGGTAATTCCTGGGCAAGTAGTTACTTCCCTCCTGGGCCTCAGTTTGCTCATCTGTAAAATAGGGGGGTAGGACTAAATATCCTCTGAGGGCCCTTCTACCTCAAGATCTGTGATCCTTTGGCCCTTCTCCCTTCTCTAGGCCTCCATGTCCCCACCTGGAAAAGGATAGGATTAGATTAAACAGTCTCTAAGGTCACTTCCAGCTCTAAATTCTGGGAAACCATTAACTAGCCTTGTGACTGGCCAAGTTCCTTGGGTCTTAATTTCTTCCTCTGTGACACACGCACAATAATTTCTCCCTTTTCTTTTCCCCAAACCCAAAGGAATAACAAAACAGCTGTGATTCCTAAAGTTTTTTCAGGTATGCAGAACACTTTATATCTGTTTAAACCCTTACCTTCTGTCCTAGTAGCAAATCAAAGACTGAAGAGTGGTAAGGGCTAGGCAGTGAGGACAAGTGACTTACCCAGAGTCATATAAATAAAGCTAGGAAGTGTCTGAGGCCAGATTTGAACCCAGGATCTCTTGTGTCCAGTCCTGGCTCTCTGAGCTACCCAGCAGTCCCCAGAACACTTTATCTGGATGCTCCTATTTGGGCCTTGCATCTCTGTGAGATGGGCCACACAACCATGACTATCCGTTGTAGGGATGAGGAATCTGAGGACTGTGGGAGCCCTGACCTGGGTGAAGAAGTCATCCTGCAGGACCTGGTCGAGGCTGGGCCGGTCGGCGGGGTTGGGGGCCAGCAGGCGGGCGATGAGCCTTCGGGCATTGGCTGAGAGGTGGCCGGGCACAGGATAGCGGGCGTCCCGGATGTTCTGATACATTTCAGGCAGCGGGCTGGCCTTGAAGGGGGGGAAGCCCGTCAGTGCCGTGTACCTGCGGTGAGGAAGGGGTTCTGCTGGAATGAGCCTTCCACGCACCCTGTCGCGGCAGCTGTGCTCACAGCCGCGTGGACAGACACGCATCGACACCCGGCATGTTCAGCACTCACATGATGCAGCCAAGAGCCCAGATGTCCGACTGGAAGGAATGACCCTTTCGGGAGACAACCTCTGGGGCCAGGTAGTTGGGCGTCCCACACAGTCCCCTGGGGAGCGAGACAGAAGAACTGACAGCACTCAGCCTGGACGGATGAGTGTGCAGCGTGTGCACGATTGCACATCACACAGAGGGTGGCCCCCCTGCCAGCCACATCCTGGCACATCCCCCCAGTCAATGCACACGCACACACAGAGCCACCAAAGAGATCCAACAACCACGTTTGCACAAGGCCCCAAATGCCAACCTGCTGGCATGCAGGCAAGGGAGCCTGTGACAGTCACACACACTCACCCATGGCAGTGCCCCCCTGGCCCCACTTTTGTAGCCAGTCCCAAGTCTCCAATCTTCACCTCCATGTTCTTGGTAATGAAGAAGTTACCTGCAGAAGGAATGGGTCAAGTTGATGGTGTGCAATGGCATGTGGGTGTGTGATGGCACATGGGTGTGCAATGGCATGTGGGTGTGTGATAGCATGTGAGGGTATATGATGGTATGTAATGGCACATGGGAGTGTAATGACACAAGTGAATATGATGGTGTGTGATGGCATGTGTGTGACGGTGTGTGTTGGTATACGAGTATATGTTGGCACGTGGGTGTGCAATGTGTGTGATGGCATGTGAGTGGGTGTGATAGTGTGGGTGATGATGTTTGTGATAGTATGAAGTAGCATTGGGGCATTCCCAAGAGACACAGAATGTCCCTGGCATATCTGGCATGACCTCCTGTCTCTCAAGGGGACTTCCTGTAACTCCCCTGGTCTCTGCTCCCATCCTTCCTTCCCCTCCTCTACCTCTGCCTCCCCCATCCCTGCCCCTGTGCCTGTACTTACTGAGCTTGAGGTCTCTGTGGATGATACCCTGCTGGTGGAGGTAACGTAGGCCAGCTGCAATGCCCCGGAGGTAGTAGCGTACCTCAGGCTCGGTCAGTGTCTTCCTGGCCTTCAGGACATGAGCCAAGGACTACAGGGAAGGAAGGAAGGGAAGGGAAGGAAGGAGGGAGGGATGGAGGAATGAAAGAAGGGAAGGAAGGGGAGAAAAGGAAGGAAGGAAGGAAGGAAGGAAGGAAGGAAGGAAGGAAGGAAGGAAGGAAGGAAGGAAGGAAGGAAGGAAGGAAGGAAGGAAGAAAGAAAGAAAGAAAGGAAGGAAGGAAGGAAAAAAGGAAGGAAGGAAGGAAGGAAGGAAGGAAGGAAGGAAGGAAGGAAGAGAGGGAGTAAGGAAGGAAGGAAGGAAGAAAAAAGAAGGAAAAAGGAAGGAAAGAAGGAAAAAAGGAAGGAAGGAAGAGGGAGGAAGGAAGGAAGGAAGGAAGAAAAAATAAGGAAAAAAGGAAGGAAGAAAGGAAGGCAGGAAGAGACTGGGTATGGTGAGATGCTAGTTTCAGACTTCCCATCTACCCTATCACCCCAACTCCAAGGGCCTTTCCATCTACTCTTTCCTCACAACGATCCAGGGTCAGAAGGTATTATCCCCATTTTATAGATGGGGAAAATAAGCTTAGGGAATAGAAAGAGCTTGCTCAAGGTCACATGGAGAAATATGGCAATCGAGAATGATACTCAGGACTGCTGACTTTCAGCTTCAGGGAGGTCCATCTTGGCTTGTTAAGAGAAGATCAGTGTTGGAGGTAGTGGAGAAGGGAAGGGAATAAACATTTACACAGTACCTACTGGGTGCCAGGTATTGTGCTAAGAACTTTACAAATATCTCATTTGAGCTTCTCAACAACCCTGCAAGGTAGTTGCTGTTATCACCCCCATTTTATAGCTGAAGAAACTGAGGCAGACTGAGGTTATGTGACTTGCCCAAGGTCATGTAATTAGTAAATGTTGGAGGCAGAATTTGAACTCAATTCTTCCTGCCTCTAGACCCATTGATCCATCCACTGTACCACTTAGATGCTTCAGTAAGGAGGAATTTAAAGATAAGGATTTTGGGTGGGGGGCACCAGGAGAATCAGAGATAGGCGAGATTAACATTGGGAAAGAGAATGGAGAGATGGGATAGGGATTAGGGATGTAGGAGGCCAATAATGGATGGAGATATCAATGATGAGGATGGAGGGTCAGAGAAGGAGGAAAGGAGAGGTCAGGATGAGGAGGCCCTCACCTTGCGGCTGCAGTACTCTAACACCAAATAGACATTGTCTCGATCAGCAAAATGTCCATGGAAGCCAACCACATTTCTGTGCCTAAGCTGGCTGTGGAGCTCAATCTCTCGTTCCACTTGTCGGTGGGAAGGTGGCCCCCTCTGCGGGGCAGAAAGGGAAGCATGATGGGACTGGAGGTGGAACTTGGGGGTCAGAGATGGACAGAGAAGAATGGGTGAGAGGAAGGAAGACCTCGGCAAGTGTTGAGGGTGGGAGATTCTTGGATGGGGTGGGGGTGAAGAGAAGTCAGGAATGGAAACAAGATCAGTGATGGAGAGGGAGTTAGGGATTCAGGGAGAAGGGAGAGCAGTGATGAGGGAATTAAGGATGAAGAAGAGTAGTGATAGGATGAATGGAGACAGTGATAAGGAAAAGGGACCACAAAGAAAGGACAATGATAGGAATGAGGGAGAACAGTGATGAGGAGTCAGAAATGGGGCAGGTTAGTAATGGGGATGGGAATAGGGAGTCAACAATGGAAGAGATCAATGAAGGTAGCAGGGGAAATAAGGGATGATGGAGACCAGTAATGGCCACATTGCAGGAGATCAGAGACTGGGATCAGTGTATCTCCAATCGGGATGGAGATCAGGGTTGGGGAGTCAGAGATTTAGGATTATCGATAGGAATGGAGGATTAGGGATGGGTTTGGGTGTCAGGTAGGGGGTTGGGGGAAGGGATTGAGGTCTGAAAAATAGTAGGGGGTGTTACCTTCCCCCACTGGTCTGGCCCACTGAGTCTACCCCAGGGCACCACCTTGAGGGCAAACACTCGATTGGTAGACATGTCAGTCAGTTTGTAGCATCTGCCAAAGGCACCCTGTGGTAGAGAGGGGGAGTCACAGGGGATATGAGATACATTACAGCATCCCAGACACCACTCACTCAGACTCTTCCTAGGACCCAGACCTCAGGTGCTCCCCAGCCTCCAATCTCAAGCAGGAAAGCATGGATGAACACACACACACACACACACACACACACACACACACACACAAGTGCAAACCCATGTACTTCCCCCATTGCCCACTTATACCTGTACTGGTCTTCCCAGGGCCCCCTTCTTGGACAGCTCTGGACCCTGGCCTTCCAGCTGACCACCTACTA